>NC_140210.1:4297191-4419691 GCF_951802725.1 Rutilus rutilus | reverse complement strand
GAATAATTGGCTCTCTTTTTGTAAAACCTTCCAGATGGACTGCATCCGCTATGCTGCGTTTTATTTTTTATTTTTTTATTTTTTTTATCTCCATTTGGGAATATAACTAAAATGTATTTAATATATAATATGTTGGTACTGTTGTGGGAATACTGTATGACTGTAGGATGTGAAAAGAAAAGAAAAAAACTCTTTAAGCTCAAATGAGGATGGTGATGTAACTAACATACTGACGTAATGTCCTTTTCAGCATTCAGCAAAGCTAAGTGTCACAGTCTTTAGAACATTTGTTACACCACATACTTCATTAGCTTGCACTGAATTTATACTTTTAATAACGATAAATAACGTTGTAGTTGGATACAGAAGCGGCATCCATCAGACATGTACATAAGACACCTCAAAACACCATTCAGAGCTATCATTGATCTGAGTAAACAGAGAAGAGTGTATATTCACTGTATCAAGGCTTTTCTACAGTGCAGTATTCTTACCGTAACCCACATAACTCGTACTTAGCAATTCAAAGTCATTTGGCATGGTTAAAAGCAGTTATTGACAGGTTGGATGCAACTCTAACTCTTTTGCCTTCTCATCCTAAAAAAAGAAAGAAAGAAAAATCATAAAGGAGTTCTTGTTGAGATTTTCCCTAAGTATTCTGCTTCTCGGATGTTTCTTTTGAGAAAAAAAAAAGACCCCAGTGAACTAAAGTCTGGTATTAAGATCTATCTCAAAGCGTCTTTTGGTCGGATTGTCAAATTAGGTATTGATTTTGTCTTTCTGAACTTCAATATTGTGTGAAGCAAGTATTGCACGTGTCTAAATGTACATTTCATAATTTTACAATCAAGCGATTATTTTCTTTTTACCCTGCCAAGCCTGACATATAAAATAATAGTACATTTTTTATTTAAATGGAACCATTTATCGAACCTTAATACAAAACTGCACATGAGTATCATATTTGATAAAGCAGGATTCTACGGCTAATTTTGTATAGTGAGAATGTGGAGCTTATACTCAAGGAAGAAGACACGCCTACATTTTATCCAGAGGTTGCAAACTGAGAACAAATATGCAATTTGGTGCAGAGGCTGATATTTATATAAACCAATGAGATCTTTATAAAAGAAAAGCACACTACTGCTTTTGTAGCAAAGTTAGACGTTGTGGGAAGAAGGAGGCGGAAACCGGCGAACATTCAAAGACTTTTATAACGTAAAATAACCAAACAACAAAACAAAATCAGTTGTCAGTCTTTATCTCCTAATAATATCTTAGTGAGATGAATATGTTTAAATGCTTAGTTGTATAATCGAAAATCGGTAGTGTTCATTGTGGGGGGCAAACCATATAATGCACTGATGATTGAGAGAGATGTACCAATAAATGCTTCATCAATGTCTGATGACATTGCCCCAAGGAATTTTATGAGAAACATCCCAGAAAAGTTGATACTTCTGTGAATCACAGCTGAGCGCTCCACTGAGTCTCATGAGCAACCTTTTCCAATGGGTCATATCATTAACCTCCTGGGTTTCGCACAAATGACACCAATATTGGCAAATGGCAGCCCTATAATTTACTTCAAATATAGTTTCTACCTATTTCAGGGACATCCCGAGTTATAGGTCACATAACCCCTAAATGTTTAGACCTGACCTTCATGTGACATTCAGACCAGGCTTAATGATTGAACTGACGTCAAAGGACACTGCTTGTGTCCTCGAATTAAAATGAAATAAAATCTCCTCTTGTCTCGAAGCAGACTGAATGGGCTTTGCAGTCTCCCGCTGTGTGTGTCCCACTAATTTGCTAGGCTTTCATTCTTTCTTTTGTGCTGGTTTTGACAAAAGCGAGTGTTGACTTCAAATTCTTTGTAGATTTTTTGGGGTTTTGCTTTTGTTTAGGACTTCATTAAAATTTGATAAGGCTTAGCACTATAAACCAGCTTCCATCACCGTGCATGCTGTCAATACTAAAATGCTGCCTTCACAAGGTCATGCTTTTGATAAGATGCACAGGTGACCTCAGCTGGACTGGAGGAATTAGCATCCTTTTGATAAACGTATAGTTGGAAACAAATACCGTATGTGCATAATAAAGAGATGGATTCGGATGGAATAAAGATGAGCAACCATAGGAACTTTGAGGAAGGTCTCTGACTTGACTGAAAGACATATAAAGACAATAAAAGGCAGTGCTAAAAAGATAAAACCCAGAGAAATGTTTCTCTTGCATTGCTTTAGCGATTTTTCTCCAAACATGCCTTGAAACAAGCATTCCACATATAATATGCATTAACCATTTGTGACCCTGGACCACAAAACCAGTCACGAGTCGCACGGGTATATTTGTGGCAATAGCCAACAATACATTGTATGGGTCAAAATGATCTATTTTTCTTTTATGTCAAAAATCATTAGGATATTAAGTAAAGATCATGTTCCATGAGGATATTTTGTAAATTTCCTACTGTAAATATATAAAACATTTACTTTTTTTTAATATAAAACATTTTACATTTACGACCATAAATGGACAACAATTTTCTCAATGTTTCGATTTTTTTGCACACTCAGATTCCAGATGTTCAAATAGTTGTATCTCAGCCAAATATGTTCCTGTCCTAACAAACCATACATCAATGGAAAGCTTATTTATTCAACTTTCAGATGATGTATGAATCTCAATGTCCAAAAATTGACCCATGTGACTGGTTTTTTGGTCCAGGGTCACATTTAAGAAAATTATTAGGAGCATGGAGCATTAAAATTATATGTGGTTACCTATATAACATAATATGGTGATTTTAGTGTTGATAAGGGGGCATAAACACAGAACACAAACAATTGGAGACGCTATATATCCATGTTTAAGTCCCAAGCCATGTAATGGGGAGGGTTGGAGAAAGACCTGGTGACCTACGGTATCCCAGAAAAAATCTTTGCCATGGACAGACTCTCGTATATGCAAGAGATGGCCAATATAATCACAGAGAGAATTTGGCCTGGAAGAATGTCATGGGAATGTTGTTCATTTTGAAATATCTGACTGGTATCTTGGCAAGTTTGAACAGTTTAAGACATTCTGAGATCTCATATAACAAGCTAGATGTGAGATTACTGAAGTCTTTTTCTCTGGAGAATTGTTTTTAATTTGCTGTACATTGATGTAACAATTGATATGTGAATGATAAAACACTTTAAAAAATGACCAAGGCATCATTTGAATGCAAGGTTGAACAACAAATAAATGTATTCAGAGATTAAGCAAGAGTTACCTGATTTAAGACCAAATAATATGCATCACGTTGCACTCTACATCTCAACCTTTGGCCCTTCTGCAATTTCTAAAGGACATGCAAAATAAAGTCATAAAGTAGGGCGCCAAATAAATTAGCTAAAGAGGCTGTTTGCTTCTTTCAGTCAAGGTCTCTTATATTTAGCCTCCATTGACCTCTCTGTATAATCTTCCACTTTGAGTTCCCCAGTCAAGTATGAAATAGGGCCTGAAAAACATGTCTGTTGTACATTGCTGCCTACATTGCCTTCATCTACATATAAATTGGAAGCATGTATATTAGACTCATAAATGCAGAGTTCAGAAGAGTTCAGAGCAGTTGTCATCTCATCAGGGAGTTACGAGTTGATTAGAAAGCCCACATTTTCCAAACACAACAGCTTGGATATACAGGATTTGGATGCAGACGCTATGTTCTGAGTGCCTGATTGATTGCTGCAGGTCAAGAGTGAATAAACAAATTACTTTTGGGTGGTCAAGCTCAGGGGCAAAAGAGGAACATGCACGTGAGCTCGATGACATTAGCTTAAAACATATATTCATATATGCTTTTCTAATTTGAGCTGCATGATTCTTGAGATTGAGAATCACTTTAGTTAATTGGTTTTGTTTCGAACAGAGATCACGACTCTCCCAACTAAACAAAATAATCATGTATTTTAGAGGTTTTGACAAATTGCTACAGTCTATTTAAAATATTTAATGAACCATTCAGTGAATGACTCAATAACTCACTCATAAATACTTCACTTGTTTCATTACTGGATGAATCAATTTTTTTTTTTTTTTTTTTACGAAACACTTGAATGAATGATTCAATGACAAATGCCTTTTTTAACAGTCACTTGCCGCCAACTAGTGGCGTAACGATGTAATCCACACAATCGTTATTTGAAGAGCCATGTTACTTTCAAAAGGTGATTTACTCTATTTTGATCGCTTCCGTAGACATCAGTGTTATATTTGAACTATAAAGTTTTATCACAGTTCTTCTGTGATAATATGAATATTTGTTATGGTTGACTGTTTTGAAAATACTTTGTGAAGCTGTTTCAAACCTTTAGGCCTACATGACAACTGCTCTCTCTGGCTCACGCAGATCTGAATGTTCCGGAGTGATTTTGTCAAAGGTTTAACAGACACAGACATCATTGCCATTTAGGAATGAGATTAATTGGGCAGCTCTAGTGTAAATTATTCATTTTTGTCTATTTTTCCAGTTAAAATCCAAATTGTTTCCAATATCCTTCAAACAAGATACATCTATTTCATGAGCAACACAGTATAGGATATCAAAGATATGTTTTCAGAAATTGTACTTTGAGTGCATTTTGTCTTAATCTACTGGCAGATTATAAAACAAGTTTTTAAAAAAATATGTATATACCTAATCTGACCTGTCAAGATATTTCAATTACGCGAATGTACTCGCATGAAAGGTCTTGTTACCTTATTGGAAACACCCTCATATTTCATTTTGAGTTGTTGATTTCTCGTAAACCCCCATATTGATTTAGTTTGATTTGGCTTATTACTTTCAATGTCACCTCGACTGACAAACTCTAGCCTTGTGAAACGGATCTGGCTGTTAGCGAGCACTTTGCAATTGAAAGTCAATAAAATATGTATGTTTAGTTTGCCAGACTGCACGAGTGTCAGTCCGTGTACGCTTCACTTGCATTTCCGGTTATGTTTTGTCATTGATCTATGAGTTAATTGTAATCCGTCATGAAGGTTTTTCTGGACAACAGACTCGCTCAGCTGGCAGTTGTCGTTGTACACCGAGCTTTCGTCCGTATCGAGTCTCTCCTTTTAAGAAGAGTGGAGAAATTGTGGCAGGCAAGTGGAACTAATACCTTTATCTACCGTTGTTTGTTTCTGCTACAGCGATTAAGTCAATACGGCTGTGAAGACCCGCTAGACGTTGAGTGAAATTCAGGCCAGGCTTTGATAGCAACACTTCTATGTTCTTGGGTTCGCTGTGCCTCTTTTCCTTGGCGCACAACTCAATCTGCAACGGAACATGAGGGCACAGGACATTCTGGATTTTTTTTTTTTTCTCATCCCCTCCTTCATTTCCTTCATGGTGTGGATTTGACGAAGGGAAACTAGCCTGTTATCGGAGAGGCCATGCATCCAGACATGGCGCCACATCCAATCTTTTCTCCGAGACAGGGGGTTTTATGGACTCTTCAAGGGGAGCCAAGGTCTTTCTTTCTCACTGCTCTTGCTGAAAGGTGTCTCTCTCTCTCTCTCTCTCTCTCTCTCTCTCTCTCTCTCTCTCTCTCTCTCTCTCTCTCTCTCTCTCTCTCTCTCTCTCTCTCTCTCTCTCTCTCTCTCTCTCTCTCTCTCTCTCTCTCTCTCTCTCTCTCTCTCTCTCCTTACACTTATTTTATAGAGATAGAGAAGATGCTCTGCACTTGCAGGAGTTAGTGAGCCTGTTCTTTTACACTTTCACTGAGGTCGTCTTCCTTTCTATCCACTCTTTATGTCTCACTGCCCTCGCTCCAAGTCTCTCTTTTTATTTTTATTTTATTTCTATCTTGTTCTGGACTGATATCCTGTCAAAATAATAGAGCCTGAATAAATCCACTCACAGTCTCCGAGGCCGGATAAAGGTTAGAGTCTGATACTGTTGAATGGCCATCAACAGAGTTATGTTAAAAGGGTTTATGTGAATATTGGTTTAAGTTCACCTAAATTAAAAGTTGGCTTTAACCAATTTATTTATTTATTTTTATAAACGATGGCTTTCAGTTATTCTGAATGGCTGTAATTACTCATTTCATCCCCAGAAAGTGAGAACAAATCAATTTAATACAGGTGTCAGTAGCAGTATTGGTATTTGCGATATTTACCATTATTCATCATACTTAAAATAAAGATACCATTAAACGAATATACAAATATGTTTCACAAATTTTAATGTAACGTGTGATTAACTGTGATAGATAGATAGATAGATAGATAGATAGATAGATAGATAGATAGATAGATAGATAGATAGATAGATAGATAGACAGACAGACAGACTATTAACTGTGGATGTTAAACCAATTTATTTTAGGGGACTATAGCGTAAAGGGTTGTTGCACGTGGAACATTTCAAGGTATTAGACAAAATCATAAATCATTAGTGATGTACAAAGTGAACGATTCATCGCAGAACACAAACAGACACTGGAGAAAGAGTTTGTTTCTGTTAATGCTAGTCTTGCCATATCATTGATGCCGTATGGTCTGTATGTCTTCCATCAAACCACCCTCTAGGATATGCACAATTTTATTGAAGAGAATTTGATATGAACACTAGTGTCACTCTTTGCCCTCTCTCTCTCTCTCTCTCTCTCTCTCTCTCGCTCGCTCTCCCTCGCCTCTTTGTAAAGGTCAAGCACTGATGGATTATTTTAAATTACTCGCTCTCATTATGGCTGTATTGCAATAATGCAGATATTGATAGTACCGTCGAGTGAAAGAGTGCGCATCGCCTCTCAAAAAGCGCATCAATCATCAGTGGAACATAATAGCAAAGCAGAGTTTCCATCTCTAAAGACAAACGCATAACCATGCATAAATGCAGATAGACCCGGGGCCATAATACTATAGACGTCATTAGTACCAGCATCCAACTTCAAGTCGCATCATATCTCAGTCTCTAGAATGAGATCATACCGCCTTTGGATCAAAAACAACAGCAGTTATTTTTACCTTGTGCAACTCAATCTCGGTCTGAAACTGGAACAATAATTGAGTGTAACTGTGGGGTTCCCGGATGTAAAAATCCCATTCAATTTTCTCTACAAATGAATTTATGTTCAACGATAACCAAGAAACCATTCGAGACAGACCTATTGTGAGCTCTGTGGTTATTTTTTTTATATGCAAACACTACCATTCTAAGATTTCTTTATGCGCAACGAGGCTGCATTTATTGATCAAATATACAGCAGATTGAATATATTTCAATATATTTAAAAATGGTATTTATTCCTGTGATACAAAGCCTGAATTTTCAGCTTCATTATCATTATTACAATTATTTTAATTAGTAATAATGATTTGAATAATGATAATTATTCAATTGATGTAATTTATATAGAACCATGTGATACATTTTATTTCATTAAACAGTGTTTTGAATTACCATGGAGAAAATAAATGGGAAAAGTACTTTTGGAACAAACGCAGCTGATTACTGTTGCACTCTATATATGGCCCATGTATTAAATATCAAATAAGAATTCTTACACAACTATGAGCTAAAAGGAAGATCAACAAACTGAATATTAGATGTTGCAGGCCTGCTACTCGACTTTAGATCAAACAGCCAGTGGTGCGTTCTCTACCTGCAGATCTTTAGGGATGAAGTGAGTAGCTTCCTATTGGTTTCTTACCTTGTAATATCTATTCATGGTATTATCTCAAAGCACCCTCATGCTCAGAGAAGTTTGAGGCTGTTCCATGGGGAGATGGAGTCCTTGTCAGTCACTATCGAGACGGTGCAAGTTGGACACTATTCTGTAGAGCTTGAAATGCTTTTCTGCTTCTGCAACGAAGAAATGTGTAAGCATTAGTAGTAGACATGCACTCGCTGTAACCACAGGCCCACTGTCTGCATCTCCCCTAGGGACCCCAGTGCACTTCTACTATCAGTGTGCTCGAGCTGTTTTTATCTCGCTCAACCTTCTCTCTTCGCTTCACATTCTTCATTGCATCAAAGGCATGTTTCCCTGATACTATTTTTATTTATTTTTTGCTCTCTGACACCGTGTCCTAACTACACGCGACGCGCGATAAAAGGTTATTTTCCATGTTAATCAGAGCTTTTGTCCTAATCAGCCGCGACGGCGGCACGCACGATTCTATTTCCGTCGCGGCTGGAACAATAAACACAAAGTGTGGCAGTGATAATCTCAGGTACTGTTTATGTGCTTTATTTAATGTTAAAAGCGTGTAATGTGACTTTGAATATCATGTACTGCTCCAGCTTTGTAGCTGTAAAAGCAACAATGGATAATTCACCTCAGATCTTGAAATTAAACAAATGGAAACAAGAATGTTCAAACTGTGAACAAACAAGTGTATTCTTTGACAAAGATTGTTTTAGTTTTTAGCCTATGTATTTTTAATAATGTTGAAATGGTGTAATATTTATGAATTTGATTATGTAGCTACTTATCCATTTCCTTGCGATTGCCGTCAAGATGATTCTATGATGCTGTGCACTCACCGCGAGACTCCGCCCACACGCTGTTCTGATTGGCTGTGGGTTTTGATTGATTTCGACGCATGCGTCTTGTCTAGTGTGGACAGACAAATTATCAGGGGGGTAATCGAGCGCTCGATTTCCATACCACCCCTGGGAGTCGCCATTGGCTATCAAGCCTTCACTGTTAGCATCCCATTGACTCCCATTCATTTTGGCGTCACTTTGACAGCGAATAACTTTACATCTGAGGCGTTTAAAGACTCCATTTGTCCATTGTTTATTTCTAAAGAAACACGACAATGTACAAAAGGCTCCATTACCTTGTATCTTACGTTATGGCCCCGTAGAAGCAGTTTTTGTAAAAGTAGGCTAACGATTGCGTCATAACCACGCGACTCTCTGGAAATTACTGTAGAGAGAGGAAGAGAAGCTCGCAGTCAATCGGGGGGGCATGGAGGCATAAAGTCTGAAAAAAGTCAAGGGAGAAGCCCATAGAGAGTCATGACGTTGCTCCTGCTCCTAGCTCATGGACAGCTCCTACTCACGCTCTCCGTCTCTGCGAGATTCGAAAGGCAATGGTTCAGATTTCGTTTGGCACATCTACTAGAAAACTTACAACTGTCAGGCAGGCTGCTCACGTCACATCCACGTCGTCAAGCTCAGTTTGAGTCTATGGGTTAGGTATAATATAGTGGGCATATAAGAGTGAAATACCTTTGAAAAAGGTCAAGAACATGGTGTTAGTCTTATTTCACACCAATATCACAGGGAACACACACACACACACACCTTGGGTTTCCACGTTGTATGGGGACTTTCCATTGAGGCAATGATTTGTATACTAAACTGTATACCCCCTTACACTTACCCTACCCCTAAACCTACCCATCACAGAAAACTTTCTGCATTTTTACATTTTCAAAAACGTCACTTAGTATGATTTATAACCTAAGATCAAAAAATACCAAAACAATTTCCCTCCAGGACAAGGTTCGGATATTGCAATATTTGTGGGGACATTTTGTCCCCATAACAAAGGGTTTAACAGAACGGCACACACACAGACACACATGTGTGTGCTCCTATCAATATGAGGACATTCCATGGGCATAATGGTTTTAATACTAAACTTATGACATTTTCTAGCCCCTAACCCTATCCCTAACCCTACCCCCAAACCCACCCTGCATTCTTACATACAAAAAAACAAAAAAAAAAACACATTTTGAATGTTTACTTTACATTTTGACTTACAAGGACACCAGCATGCCCTCATAATAGGGGTGTGGCCTGAAACCTGAATACACACTACAATATACATAAAATAAAAATAAAATAAAATAAAAATCACTTAGTATGATTTATAAGCTGTTTTCATTGCATGTGGTCATTGTCAAAAACCAACAAAATCACAGTATGTACCAAAGACCTTAACTTATTTTTCATGGAGTCCAACCAATGTGACGATTATTGTCTGCAGACGGGGGTGTTTTCCTCCATTGGTTGAGCATTGATGCATGGCTGTGGGTTGTTAGACAAATGTGAGTCGCTCTGCATCATTAGTGCTGATTCATTTATGAAGACTAGATTGATTTCACCGCACAGTAACTGTGTTTCTGAAAAAGAATCATGCCCTCCATTCGATTAGGAATTCTCTCGGAGTTACATGCGACGTTCTAATCACATCTGATGAATAATGTAATCAGAAGTAAGAATGGAAGGGGAGGAGTTCTATACTGTAATTCACTACTGTGAGTTAAATCACTGCATACACTGTTTAACCTCATTATGAGAAATGGTAATTCAGGAACAATATCTCATGACGATATTGACGTACAATCTCCTGTACTAGCTCATTGTATAATTTACATCTCTGTAAAAACATTGTATAATTTTACATCTCTGTTTTTATATGAAATGTATATTACTATAATTAGATAATAAACATTGTTCACTGAAATTATACCTATTTGATTCATTTATTACATTAATGTAGGTTATTTATATAATACACACAATTTCATTTTAAATAATTTAAATAATTTATTTAATTGTTTTAATATATTTAGTTATAAAATATTGTCCGTTTTAATTCATTCAAATAATACAATTATATCCATGTGTGTGCATTGTGTCATTTAATGCTTTAAAAATAAAAGGGAGGGAATTGTACTGATACTATATGTTGTCTCTCCTGCTTAATCAGTTTACTTGACTCTTAACCTTGGCATACAATAGAATAACTGTACATTCTAAAGAACTCTCGTTAAAAGAGAAGGAAAGCAGATAATGAAGGCAGAATCGATTCGGACATTGTCTCAGGCCTCCCTCAGGCACTTCATCACACTGAACGGCTCCGTGCGTGAGGACATCTGATGAGGGTCCCGTGTCTGATACCAGATGCAACAGTCTTATTACTGAAGATAGCACCTGTTAAAAGACCCCTAACTGATTGTCTCGTGGGAGAAAAAGCTACAATAATCAGCCAGATGAATTTCTGGCTTGCAGTATTCAAATCTTCAGCTCCAATCAAGTTTTGGTTTCCGAACGGCATCGTTGTGTGAGGCTGGAACCTGCTGCTGTCAGAAGGTCAGATTTCTTCAGCATAGTTTTGCAGAATGACTATTTGCTGTCAGTCATGATTTACTAGCTATAGAATATCTAGTGAAAGGTGGCTGGCAGAGATAAAGTTGTATTCAGCTAGTCATTCTACTTCATCTACTGAACATATTTATTTATTTTAATAAAGACAAAATTGCACCATTGATGTATAGGTTAGAAATTGTAGCTTAGAAAACAATGATGAACCCATGTGAACTCCATAACTGTATTTTAATTGATCTTGCAGGATCTGGGTGTAATGTTTTTGAAGCTGTAATTCTGAAGTGGCATTTGTAATGTCAACTGCTACAGATCGAAATCGAAATAACGTTGTGCCCGCATCAGGAGCCCAGATCATGCCAGGTTTGGGCTGCGGTGCAAATCCATGCCAGTTTGAATAAGTTTGCTTGCTTCAAAACAGATTTTGGGATAGATTTGGAAAATATCCTCACTTAAGTCGTTTTGCCATCTGGGTTGGCTTCTTTTACTATAGAGAGAGATATAATGGAGGTGAAATGATGTTTTCATTTCCATTGCATCAATTCAGAGTTGTGATAAATCTAGATATGTTAGTTGTTTATGCAACAAGGGCTTCATTTCACTAAATAAAATTTCTCACTGACATAAAGAGTCTTTTTTTATAATATATATTTACTTTTACAAGACTTGGATCAGCATTTCCTTTAATAATATTTTACAAGTTTGGTTTAGGAGCTTCAATCCAGGAGTTGTAATATATCTGAGAAAGCTGGCAGTTAGCATTGCTATTCATGATTCATGGGTAATTAAAAATTAAATTAAATGTTTGTGGTTTTTTTAAGAAATTATAATACTTTTAAGCAAGTAGGATGCATTACTTTGATCAAACTACAAGACATTAAAGCCTTACAATAAAGTTTCCAAATGGACGATGCCATAAAAATAAATAAAAAATCCCTAAAGAACCTTTCAGTAAACAGCTCTTAAAATAGCCATTTTTAGTGTGAAGAACATTTTAATAGTCTAAATAACCATATAACCATCACTATATAAAACGCTTTTTTGTTTTTGTTAAATTCATGTGCCTCGTAATCTTGAATCTAAATCACTTCTCCTCCATCTCTCAGCATCATCTCTTCTCTGACGTGTTTACTGGGACGAGAGCGGGACCCTACATGTGTTCTTATTCAAGAGATAGACGTCACAATAGGAAGGAAAAGACTATTGCAACGTCCGTTTCATGTCGACTTTAAAGTTTCTTCCTGGAACCACAAATGCCAAAAATGAACCAACTCTACTCAAGTTAAAACACTTTATTTGTACTTTTTTAACTTTTAGTCCAATTACTTTTGTCTCTTAATTGTAGCTATCATTACTACAGCACAGAGTGTAACTGAATCTTTTTACACTGTCAGAAATAGGGGTACAGTAGGAGTCCATTTCAAGATACAATCTACACTAACGTACCCCATAGGGCTTATTATTGGACCTCAAGGTACATATATGTACCTTTTTGAGGGTCAAAAACCATTAAAAGTTACATATATGTACCGTTTCTTTTAAAGGTTAAGGTATCCTTGAGGGTACAGCCCCAGTGACAAGCCATTGTACTCCTAAAGGTACAATTATGTACTTTATTTTCTGAGAGTGTAGGCACGAGAATAGTTACTTCATACTTTTAAGAATATACTTTTGTGATATTTCCCTCTGCATTAAGGGGCAATTCAGAGTTACATCTGGAGGTTTGAGGCTGTGAATGTTTAATAAGAAACTTGATCCAAGATAAACACAGGAACATGTCCTAGTTGGCTACATCATGTCGTGTTGAGTGGGCGAGTGAGCTTGAAGCTCATGGTTTGCATTTATTACGACAGACATGCAGAGGACCCTTAGATGTGTCATTTTATTCTTGCATGTGTTTTATTTTATTTTATTTTTTTAGCCATGTCATGTGTCCATCCTGATTGCCGGCTCTCAAACCATTACTCAGACACATCTCACTGCCGGCTGTCAAAAGCTATTCTTCTCACACACGCTACATGACAAAGCGAAGTCACGCCGACTGCAGAGCAATGACATCAGCAGGTCAAAGAGGCTTTACAGCACTTTCATTGTATGTAGCAAAATGTGAATTATAGCCTTGAAGGGTTAGTTCACCCAAAAACAAGTATTCTGTCATCTTTTGCTCACCCTCTTGATGCTCCAAATCCTTGTGCAGTTTTTTTTTATTGTTCTTTGAACAAAGACGTTCTTTGAAGAATCTGTAATTTGTTTTGCTGTTCATAGTGACCATGAATAAAAGCACTGTGTTGATGTAATCCTGTATTACAAGTTATAATTCACAACTTTTCTCCCATGTGCAAGAGACTTGGTGCACAAATTGTATGCTATTTATTTATTTAAATATCTAAAAGATTACTTTTGCAACTATTTATGTCATACTTTTGACTCCATAAACAGTTTCATTTGACACTAAAGGCAGACGTGAAGTTGAAGCGCGGATGAAATCACTTTAAATTCAAGTGGATTTCACGAGTGGTTTCACAAGAAGAGTTTATTGAGCACCGTCCACTCTCTTGTTCCACTCTTTAAAGTCAATCATGGATATGTGTCAACGTCAAGATCCTTACACCTTCCTGAGAGCTCTGCACAAAAATGGGAAATTGTACCAGCGATGTTGGAAAGGTTAATCTCCATGGACAGCGAGAGGCCTTGCTAGGGCAGTCTGAAGATGGTCTTAAGGCTTTACCGCATGCCATTTGTCATACTTTCTTTGGACAAGGCAAGTGGACTCCTTGATCCGGTTAAATTAACTGTCAACACAAATGCAGTGGGGGAAAGAAGATAAATAAAAAGAGGGAAGAAATCGACAGTTATTTATTTATTTATTTCCTTCAGGTCACGCTGAAAGTGCCGGGATAAAGCTACTCTAAGAGCCTGTTTGCAGTGCAGATTAGTAACCTCTCAAAAGCAATAAAGGACTCTCATGCGCTTCACCTTTCATTGACAACTTTCTGTTTTCCACTTTCTCTCCGGTAAGTGAGCTAGAAATGTACCATAAGGTTAAATAGCACGGGGTTGGAACAGCCTGATCTCATGAAAATGTGTCTCTACAGCCAGCATTGTTAATCGTCCAATTTATATGCGAAAATTAGTTTTTACATGCATATGATACGCAGTTTTCGCAATATGCACTTTATTGCGTGTAATACATACGCACCCCACACCACTAATCCTAACCAAACGTATAATACACGTACTCCACACCACTACTAAACCTACCCATGCGTATCATATGCACGTAAAAACTCCTTTTCAGGTATAAATTGCACAATAAACACAATGTGTGCTATAGAGACGCATTTAGTGTGACCAGTGGTGCGTTTCCCGAAAGCATCGTTAGCCAACTATGGTCGCAAGTTCCGTCGTTATCAACTTAGTTCAACGAGTCAGTGTTTCCCGATCATCGTTCTAACGAACATTCGCAAACAGCATCGCAAAGTTGTGTAGTTGGAACGACAGCTCTCGACCTGTGGTTAAAGCATTAGTTTGCATGACATGTGGACTTAATAAATCCTTATCTTGAGCAAAATAAGCAAGCTGGCATTCAGTACAACCTGTGTCTTTTATTTAGAATACATACAAATGTAATTTACGTCTTTTAGTTTGTCAAGAGATTTAAATCACCGTCTTTGAAGAGTGCGCGTGTGCGAACTTGCTCTACTATGTAAGAACGAGCCTATGATTGAATCTGGAAATAAAGCAAAATAACTGAGAAAAAATAGAAATAGTCCTCAGATGTCATGTCTGTCATTTATATCAAAACATCTAGCGTTAATTCGATCTCAAACAGTTTCATTAAAATAAGTTATTACTCCACCACATGTGTGACGTCATAAACCAACGTGGTTGAACGACCACTTGTTCGACTTCATGCAGCTCTGCGCAGACCGATCGGCGGCTGACTTGAAGCATTGCATGCCGGTTAGAAATTTTGTCCGACTTGATACAGCGCCGACGCCACGTGACTGTGACGTATGCCATCAAAGTACCGCAAGAGCGATTTGAGAGTAGCCAGAGAACTCAGCCAGCACAGCTTCTCAAGAGCGGCTGCACTGGGCTGCAGGAGGGCTGATGACGACACAGCTGTTCCACGATTGGCCGGATTCACCACATGACAACGATCACGTGTGTTTCGTGTTTATTGAACACCTTTAGCTCCTCTAAAGCTCACAAATCAGTTTTTTATAACAGTAAACACTCTTTTCATGTCCTTGCGATGTTATATTGTGTAAGGTTTTTAAATTAAAACTGATTAAAAAACGTAGACTCCACTTCATTGATAGTAGCTTATGTTGAACTTTATTCTTCTTCAAACAGACACTGTAGCAGTAGACTACATAAAGTATTGAATGAAAATGTCTCTGAAACATCTGTGTATTATTTGGCAAATATTGCATTTATTTAACTTCAGCTGTGGTAAAGTATGCAAACACCACGTGAGCGGTCACTACGGGAACCAGAAAGTGTCTAGGCTTGTTCGACTTCATGCAGCTCTGCGCAGACCGATCGGCGGCTGACTTGAAGCAGTGCATGCCGGTTAGAAATTTTGTCCGACTTGATGCAGAGCCGACGCCACGTGACTGTGACGTATGCCATCAAAGTACCACGAGAGCGATTTGAGAGTAGCCGGAGAACTCAGCCAGCGCAGCTTCTCAAGAGCGGCTGCACGAGGGCTGATGACGACACAGCTGTTCCATGATTGGCCGGATTCACCGCATGACAACGATCACGTGTGTTTCGTGTTTATTCGAACACCTTTAGTTCCTCTAAAGCTCACAAATCAGTTTTTTATAACAGTAAACACTCTTTTCATGTAGTTGCGAAGTTATATTGTGTCATGTTTATCAAATAAAAACTGATTAAAAAACGTAGACTCCACTTCATTGATAGTAGCTTATGTTGAACTTTATTCTTGTTCAAACAGACGCTGTATGAAGCAATACATAAAGTATTAAATGAAAATGTCTCTGAAACATCTGTGTATTATTTGGCAAATATTGCATTTATTTCACTTCAGCTGTGGTAAAGTATGCAAACACCACGTGAGCAGTCACTACGGGAACCAGAAAGTGTCCGACTTCACGTGTCCGTTTGCAGCTCCTCCCCGCCTGCACGCGGCTACTCTCGCCGATCGGTTACATCCAGCCACAGCCGATGTCGAACACACCTTCTGACTTCACGTCTCCGTTTGCAGCTCCTCCCCGCCTGCACGCGGCTACTCTCGCCGATCGGTTACATCCAGCCGTAGCCGATGTCAAACACACCGGTAGTGAAGCAGCGAGCCACGTCATTGTTCGGGAAAAGCACCCCAGGTTGGTTGGAAATATAGCAAGCTAACACCATATTTCAGCAGATTGTTCAATATTCACTTTCAACAGCAATAAATTAAACTGAAATAGAGCGTATCTAAAATAAGATCCTTCACACTATAGCATGCATGTTTTGGTGATATGACACGTGACAAGTGCATATATTTTCTTGTCAACATTTTGGATGGTCCTTGCTGAAAATAGCATGTGGATTTTTTTTTTTTTTTTTTAAGGAGCGATCGAGTTTATTTCTTTCTTTTTAGTTTTGTTTTGTTTTGTAATCTAGTTCTGTCCTATATTTCAGTCTGTTGAACCCCCTGCTGCGTTCACACACTACATCAAGCGTTAATAACCCCACAGAATCACGTGGCAATATCCTTGCTGCTATTGAAAACTTTCTAATGAGGACTCCTCAAGGCTTTGTAAACATGTACAAGACTACGAGAACGCATGTTGCAATTTGATTATGAAGAATTCATCACATCACATCACAAATTGTCTCCCTGATCCACAGCCTTTTGTTGTGTACGACTTGAGAGATATTTCAGGTCCATAAGACATCTGGCAGCAGAGATATTCATTAATAAAACAACATAAAGAAAGAAATGCACTTTAACAAACACATTAATACGTTATTGTAATTTTAAAATGTAAGCGAAGAAGTTTAATCAATATTTTCAAGATCAAATACTGTAAATAGATTAAAAAAAGATGAAATGTTATATGTGACTTTTGAGATTTTATTTTGTGATTTGCATTTTTTTTGCTTTATCATCACTTTAAATCTGCAGCATGTGTTGTGGCCACACAGTGTTAAAAATTGCATTTTAGCACTATATTTTGTCATCCATGTTTCACATCAATAAGGAAGAAAGACACTGGGCCTCATTCATAAAAGATGAGCAGAATGAATCTCAGTGTAAATCGGTTATAAAACAATTCTTATTTAAAATGTCTATGAAAGAATTTTACTAAATTATTCAGACAAATATTTGTGCTTACCTATGATTCATAAATGAGGCCCAGCGTGGCATTAAGAGTGGCCCATCAGTAAGTTTCACAAAAATGATTTACATAGACACTTTTTGAATTTGAAAAATAACTTTTATCTTTAAAAATCTTTATGTATTTAATTGTTTGTTTGTTTAATTTATTTGGATAACTTTTTTTTAAGAAATTAGCTTTCAATGACATTTTGTATTGACAACCAAGACAGAAATGCAGATTAAGAAAAGTGTTTGTTTGTGCAGTGTCCAAATTTGATTGGACAAAAACCCTTTATTGTCCTTTATAACAAGAGTCTTTGAATTTAGCTCCTTTTCCCTGGAATACAAATACTGATTTTCAAATACATATATAGTGAAATAATTCTGCACCTTTTATAAGCGCACTAGCATAGCTACAGATATGGACTGAAATATGCAAAACTAATTTTGCAATAATCTTTACTACATAAATGTAATGGATGAGAACACATTCTGAGTGGGGAAATCCAGCCAAATCCACTTTTCTCTATTTATTTTCCACTTCTCCTTCCTCTGATTTTAGAGGTAAGGCGCAATGTGATGCATAAAAGATCAGACCATGCATACTCACTCTCTGTTGTCTCTCTCTCTCTCTCTCTCTCTCTCTCTCTCTCTCTCTCTCTCTCTCTCTCTCTCTCTCTCTCTCTCTCTCTCTCTCTCTCTCTCTCTCTCTCTCTCTCTCTCTCTCTCTCTCTCTCTCTCTCTCTCTCTCTCTCTCTCTCTCTCTCTCTCTCTGCAATTCAGTTTAACATTCAAGGGTGACACACACTGGAGCCACATCTCCAGCCCTAACCTCCCTTTATCCCTATAAATGTAAAGATGTCACGTACAATGGTCCTGCAGTCACAGGCTGTCAGCTAAACTAAGACCACAGGCAGTTCACCGGGGAAAAAAGCTTGTTGTGATTTGCTTTGCATATCGGTTTAAGTGCTTTATCATCCGGTCCAGGTATATCAGGATAAAGTTAGTTCATTTTTGCAATATTTTAAATGCAAGGAAGCGCTGCTCTTGGTAGTTTCATGAATAAAACACCTCTTTACATTCAGTATCTTGCTGAGCATTTGTTATTTTCAGGAACACCAAACACATCCCCTTATCGGGATAATAAAAGAGAGTTGGATTTGAACTCGTCCTTTTGCAAATGCCGCAGATCTGCTGCCTGTCACAGTGTTTGAAGTTGGATTTTACAAGCTAGTGCTCCGCAAACAAAACCCAGACACACAACAAATCCACGGGATTCAGTAAAGGTCATTTCGAAGACCTTTGACCTTTAACACTTTTACTGTCATAGTATGAATCCAGTGATATTATTCACTGTCTGCATTATGAGGCATTTTGAATTCAAAACCAACTATTATTTGGTTTAAGAATATATATATATATATATATATATATATATATATATATATATATATATATATATATATATATACACTCACCTAAAGGATTATTAGGAACACCTGTTCAATTTCTCATTAATGCAATTATCTAATCAACCAATCACATGGCAGTTGCTTCAATGCATTTAGGGGTGTGGTCCTGGTCAAGACAATCTCCTGAACTCCAAACTGAATGTCAGAATGGGAAAGAAAGGTGATTTAAGCAATTTTGAGCGTGGCATGGTTGTTGGTGCCAGACGGGCCGGTCTGAGTATTTCACAATCTGCTCGGTTACTGGGATTTTCACGCACAACCATTTCTAGGGTTTACAAAGAATGGTGTGAAAAGGGAAAAACATCCAGTATGCGGCAGTCCTGTGGGCGAAAATGCCTTGTTGATGCTAGAGGTCAGAGGAGAATGGGCCGACTGATTCAAGCTGATAGAAGAGCAACTTTGACTGAAATAACCACTCGTTACAACCGAGGTATGCAGCAAAGCATTTGTGAAGTCACAACACACACAACCTTGAGGCGGATGGGCTACAACAGCAGAAGACCCCACCGGGTACCACTCATCTCCACTACAAATAGGAAAAAGAGGCTACAATTTGCACGAGCTCACCAAAATTGGACAGTTGAAGACTGGAAAAATGTTGCCTGGTCTGATGAGTCTCGATTTCTGTTGAGATATTCAGATGGTAGAGTCAGAATTTGGCGTAAACAGAATGAGAACATGGATCCATCATGCCTTGTTACCACTGTGCAGGCTGGTGAAGGTGGTGTAATGGTGTGGGGGATGTTTTCTTGGCACACTTTAGGCCCCTTAGTGCCAATTGGGCATCGTTTAAATGCCACGACCTACCTGAGCATTGTTTCTGACCATGTCCATCCCTTTATGACCACCATGTTCCCATCCTCTGATGGCTACTTCCAGCAGGATAATGCACCATGTCACAAAGCTCGAATCATTTCAAATTGGTTTCTTGAACATGACAATGAGTTCACTGTACTAAAATGGCCCCCACAGTTACCAGAACTCAACCCAATAGAGCATCTTTGGGATGTGGTAGAACGGGAGCTTCGTGCCCTGGATGTGCATCCCACAAATCTCCATCAACTGCAAGATGCTATCCTATCAATATGGGCCAACATTTCTAAAGAATGCTTTCAGCACCTTGTTGAATCAATGCCACGTAGAATTAAGGCAGTTCTGAAGGCGAAAGGGGGTCAAACACAGTATAAGTATGGTGTTCCTAATAATCCTTTAGGTGAGTGTATATATATATATATATATATATATATATATATATATATATATATATATATATATATATATATATATATATACTATATATATATATATTAGTATAAATATAAAAGTATTTATTATTCATTTATTTACACATCTATCTATCTATCTATCTATCTATCTATCTATCTATCTATCTATCTATCTATCTATCTATCTATCTATCTATCTATCTATCTATCTATCTATCCTTTTCACCCATATTTTCCTGTATTGTCCCATCAATAAAAAAAAGGCCAAAAAAATAAAATGTAGAAAAAGAGATGATACAAGTTACGCAAGTTATACTCAGTTTAAGCAGACACAATGACCATGAAGAGTCAATGATTACAGCTTGTGATCGTAATGAATAAAACAGAAGGATAAAATTATTTTATATATTGATCCAAAGTTGACTTTGCAAGCTCTACTACTAAAAAAAGACACATCTTCCTAATATTAATTGGTTACAGAAGTCAATGTAATCAGAAAGTAGATGTTGTAGTTCGGCCTGTGAGCTGAAAATGTCGCTGTTTAAATGGTGTTTTGCTTTGTCCTTTTTCCTTTTTTTTTTCTTTTTTTTGGGGGGTGATTTGGCTGTTAGTCTCCTGTAGTTCCCAGCAGGAAGATTTCTGTGGTCTCCAACATCCCCGCTCTCCATCTGTGCCTCTCCTCTGGCCACATGGCTGTCTCCTCTGATTGAGAAAAATACACCTCCCAGGCTCCATCGTAAAGACTGGGCACACAGATAGATGGCCACTTATGCCCTGCTTAACTTCTGAATGCCTGTTAAATCAGCGCTCGAATCCGCTGACCACAGGAGTTGTGTACCAGGAGCAATATATGCCCAGAAATAGCATGTCCTAATGCTGAAGATGACCAATCATCAACGTATCGCAGAGCGAAATTTTATTGCTCCGGGGTTGCTGTTTCATAGCTCACCAAACTTCATTTGAGCATGATCTTTGTCTTAAATGTTTCTCCTAAAATGTCTTTAGAAGAAATGTGACCCTGCAAAACCAGTCACATGGGTCAATTTGTTGAAATTTAGATTTATACATCATATGAAAGTTGAATAAATAAGCTTTCCATTGATGTACAGTATGGTTTGTAATGATAGGACAATATTTGGCCGAGATACAACTATTAGAAAATCTGGGAAAAAATCGAAACATTGAGAAAATAGCCTTTAAAGTTGTCCATTTATGTTCGCAATTGTGCTGCATTCACTCACAAAAATAAACGTTTTATATATTTACGGTAGGAAATTTACTAAATATCTTCATGGAACATGATCTTTACTTAATATCCTAATGATTTTTGACATAAAAGAAAAATCAATAATTTTGACCCATACAATATATTGTTGGCTATTGACACAAATATACCCGTGCGACTTATGACTGGTTTTGTGACCCAAGGTCACAAATAGAAAATAGACACAAATGAGACGATTATTGACATAAAGTAGTATAATAGAGAGCTATAAAATGTGGATAGCATATTTTTAATGGGAGGATTTGACGAGAAATATTTGAGTCCATATTGAGATCTATAACACTATACAGATACACTGCAACTATGTGTGTGTGTATGTGTGTGTCTCTTTTGCTCTGCATTTATTTGATCAACAACAACAACAACAACAAGATTCTATTAGCTCTCCATTGAATCTCATAATGCATTTCAGGTGCTTGCAAACAGCAAGATTTCATCAACCAATTTCAACAGATAGACCTCACTAGCTGAACCAGCAAAAACCTGAGATCTAGAGCTGGCATTTCTGCATCCTTTTGCTGTAATTTTGTCGCTTTCTCTTTTACTCCTCCGTTCTGCCTGTTTGTATCTTCACTCCTCATTCTCTTACCCAGATTAGACAGCACCTTGAGTTGATTCATCTCCGGCGTTGATGGGAAGGATCTGAGGATACGAGACGACACAGTTGGCAGTGATGTCAAGCTGGCTCTCCCTGCACTGGCAGACCAAATGCTGAAGCAACATGAGTGGGCTTCTGCTTGTTTCAAACTAGTGTTTGAGACACAAATGACTGTAAATATTTGCATATAGTCTATACACTAATCACTCATTTTTAGAACGGCGTGGGAGGTTTGTGCTCATGTCGATTTATAAATATTTGGTTGGTAAAGATGAAATACAAATTGTAATTGTTAAATTCCAGTGTAGTTCAGCTAAAAATGTTTTACATTTTCCGAATAAAATGTCAGCTTATGTATCATTGGAATACTATTATAGTTGTTATTAATATTTTTAATGAATTTGTATATTTTGTTATATTTAGGTATTTTTAGGTGAAGATTTGGCAATTTTGTTGGGTTATATTGTTTCATTGTATTGTTTTTATACATTTCTGTATCAGCTTTAGTTTTAGTCATGTGAATATGGTTTTAGTTAATAACCCTGACACTTATCCGTGAAAAACTGAACTCTCTGCCACACAGCTACAATATTGTGGGAGGTTGCCAAGGTGTTGCTATGTGGTCTTCTCAGTGGATGACAGCATGTTCCTATATGCAGGTGTTCTTGGTGGTTTCTAGATGGTTGCTAGATGCTTGTATATTGATAAAGTCAAAAGAAACCATTTATTAGTAGCTCAGGTTCCTCTTTAATGTAAGTCTATGGCGTTGTTTACACCAGGTATTAAGATGCATTGGTAGTGGACGATGCTAAATACAGGTGTAAACGGGGTCTAAAACATTTTGAGCTTGTCCACTTTTGACCACTTCCAGAGATAGTTGAAAACACATTCGACAAGATTGCTTTCATAGAGTAAACGCTCATGTGGTTGAATGCATTCGAACAGAAACAAAAGACCGCCTACTCTCCGTCTATGGATGAAAATGGAAATGGCTAATGCATAAGTACAAAGAAACAGCAAGTAGCACATTCAATTAAACGTGAATTTTTTTAAGTAGAAAGAAGCATTTTTTTGTTACAGTTTTTCTCAGTCGCTTTGGTGCATTTCTCACATCACTATTTACATTTGCACAACAGTTAGTTCAACCTCCACAACATTTAGTCATTTGTGCCCATCATAGTAGCAGTTTCTCATTCCTTCCAACAAATTGCAAATGCTTTTGGACATGCACCAACTGCTTTCATACAACTCTCTGCTGTTTTATAACATTATCATTTGCTTATGTCATGTCAGTCAAAATTAACTATACTTGTGAATGCTGAATAGTCATTCCATATAAAACTAATAATCCTCATTTCATTGCTTGAGTCATTACATACAAAAATGTTGAACTAGTTGTCAAAATCTGTCAAGCAACTTTTACAAAAAAAATGTTAATCTTTTTTTTCCTGAAAATGTCTCCTAAATTGAACAATTTCTCTCAGGTGAATCTCAGCTTTCACTGATGAGGAACGTCTGGATGTGCATGAATGATTACAGTACTATGTATGTTGTATGTTCAGTTCCAATATGTACTGCAATATTGTTTACAGTTGTGCACAGCTCTACCCAAAGGGAGTTTATGTTTGTTGTAAATAAGGGTGTATTTTTTTCTTTTGCACAATGCTGTGAACACATTAGAATTGCAAAGAGCATATGCAGTAAAAATGTGAAACATACATATTCAGTGTCTTGTACTCAGTTACCTCACTAAATACAGTAATGTGTAACTTTACTGTATTTTTCAAATGGCTGTGCAAATAGTATATAGTGCTGTCTTGGGCATTTTCAGGTAGTGTCACGGTGACTTGTAGTCAAGATCGCCTAAACCGAGACCAAGACACTACCAAGACCAGAGGGTATCGAGACCAAGAGAAGACCAAGACCAAGACCAAGACAGACCAAGTTGAGACCGGAGAGAAAAAAAAAAACAGACTAGTGTTGAAGCTAAGCAATAACTTGTATGAATTCAAGAACAGCAGCATACTAGGGTTCAGCCGCAGTTTACATTCAATACATATTAGACGGTATTACTTCAACTACACAGGCAGAACAATACAGAGACAGACCATGTCATGTGTGTGACTGTGAGCTCACTGTAAATGTTTTTGCAAACTGGGTGAGATCAACTATGTGTAGCAATTGCATGATGGCTGTTACTGCACTATTAGAGGATTGAGACTCCCTTAACTTTGTGTACTGTTGAGGACTGACATGACTGGTACTGACTGGTTCATCTGACAAAACATCAAACACCTCCAACACCATCTTGCTCCTCCGACAACTGTCTAAAGAATGAGAAATATGTAACCAATTGAAATTATACTTAATGTGTAGATCAACATCAAATTAAAGATACACAATTATAAACTTGGATTAGGCCTAATGTTTAGTCAACACAACGGAGATATGCAGATGATATTTAAAAGACCATTTATTTAGTCTAACACCATCTTAAATACAATACTGTAATCAAATAACACACACACACACACACAGATATCAAATTCATCTAAGCAAATGCCTGCCTATCTCTGCCGATTTCGGAGTCTCCAAATTAATCCATTCTGCAACTTTTAAATACATAATTACATTTTTAAAAACGAAATTATAGGCTTAAGTGCAGGATCCGAAAGTTGGTCGTTTTGTCGCTATGGTTACACACACACTGGGTTGGCGGTGCGCTCAAAGTCATCTGTCAGTTGTGCAGTTGTGCAGTTACCCAAAATCTCCTGAATGAAGTTAAAACCCATCAATAATTTAGTACTTTCTCCTGTTATTGTTGGTTTCCTCTTTTCTCATCATTTGGAATGAGGATAATAAAAATAAAACATGCAAATAAGTTCAAACATCAGTTCAATATCTACTATTTCCTGAATATTATGAAATTCAAGAGGGCTGCCCCCTGATGACATCATAATATGCAAATTAGATTAGTATATTTACACCCCACATAAACTTTCAGTCATCCCCAACATTTTTCTAATTTACAGTAGATCTCTATCTTTAAGCCCTTTGAAGCCACAAGTTTTAGAAATTTTGATGTCAAAATCCAGCATTTTTTCAAAAAAAACCTTGGCGCCTAAAGGGTTAAACCAAGTGATCAAAGTGCTCGTTGCCGTTGCCATCAGTGGCGCGGATAAAGTGTTTTCTCGTGTGGCTCACGTACACGCCGCACTGTCTTCACTCGGACGCGCGCTTCAATCCGTTCCGTTGCGGATAATAATCTTGCATTATGGAACGTTGTGTCGTCGTGGATATTGTAGTATTGTATTGCTAAATCCCCCGACAGCGAGACCTAGACAAGACCGAGAGGTCCGAGACCAAGACAAGACCAAGACCGAAGACCGTCAAGGCCGTGACAAGACCGAGACCACGTAAAAGTGACCGGTCTCGAGACATACATCACTAGTGTC
This sequence comes from Rutilus rutilus, assembly GCF_951802725.1. NCBI lineage: Eukaryota > Metazoa > Chordata > Actinopteri > Cypriniformes > Leuciscidae > Rutilus > Rutilus rutilus. The sequence continues at coordinate 4,394,205 of NC_140210.1, read as the reverse complement.
ACCAGGATCTGACTTTTTTGCATTGGAAAACATTTACAGAGTAAACTGTCATAATGAAAACATGACAAAGCCTATCTTGTTCATAAACAATGGTGTCAGGACTTTTCATCTTGATGACACTGACACTTTCATTGACATGAGGAATGAGCTATCCATTTTGAGCAAGTGACACGCTTTTGCAGGTTATCAACTAGGTTTTGCAGTTTGTACTAATTGCTTTGAGAACTGCATTAACTGTTGTGCAAATGTAAATAGTGATGTGAGAAATGCACCAAAGCGACTGAGAAAAACTGTAAACCCAATGTACTATTTAAATCGATTGCTGGACATCGTAATGTTATTGTACATACATCTGATTTATGATTTAGCATTGTGTTAGCATTAGCAACGCCCTCCCACCCACTTTTTAAAACAAAGTTACGCCACTGGAAAAAGCCCCTACTGTACATTTACTCACCCATAAACCCTCTCCTCGAAGAAATCAGGACAGAAATGGTTTAAACACCGGATTAAAACACCAGGTGTAAACGGGTATGTGTCTGCCTCGTCCACTTGTGATGCAATCGAACAAAATGCATCTTACCAGGTGTAAACAGGGCCTAAGAGATTTCTTTGCCGCTTTATTGCCTGCTGGATGAAAATTGGTAGTCTGATCCTTTGGTGAAGCAATAGCTGTCCTCTGCATTTCAACAAGTTTAATAATTAGGGTCTGGAGCAGAGCAAGTCCCTAACCGTACGGATGAGGAATAGCTATAGCGAATCTTGCCTTAGCAAGCACCACTAATTACTATTTGTAATATTGAGTTGCTGTCAAATTCAGCAACCTTTTGGGTGTATCAACATCTCAATCACATGCAAAGGAAGCTTTCCAAGCTGTGTAGCACGCAGAGATACCAGATGTATATCTCGAGTCAGTGCCTGGCCCCGTGCCCGAGGTCTTTGGAGTCGAACTTCAATGATACTTTTCACTTTCTCCAAACAAGTTCTTGGCCTTCTTGTAACGGAGTGCTTTAGGTGAACTTGTAAACATGTGCACGCCTGTAAAGTTGTTCATACTTAAATAGTTTACATGTTAGATGCAGTGTTCGTTTAGTATCACTGAAATGCTATTGTAGCTCTTTCTTAAATGTTTTGAAGGAGTTTTTTATTTTTGTTTTTCACTTTTTTGGGGTGTTTTTGTCCTACTTATTATTTATTGTTTTATAATATGTCTACATACATAGTTGTTTTTATACATTTTTATGTCAGTTTTAGTTTGTTATTTTAGTACATCAAGTTATAACAAATCATATTTTTTTTTTTTATTTTTTTTTGGGGGGAACTAGCTGGAACAAAATAAGATTGTTACTATTTTATTTTATTTTTTTTATTTTTATTTTTTTGTTAACATTTTTATTTCAAATAACAGTAATGTTATTTTGTTTCTTATGGTTTTAGTTTTTGTTAACTGTAATAACCCTGGTTAGATACGTTGAATGTTTACGTGTCCAAATTATTGGAAAGTGCTGTTATTTTGTTGTTTGGTTATATACTTTCAACATTTTCAATCTCTGACGGAGATGAAAAAAAATAAAAAAAATAAGAGTAAGGGTCTAGAGTCATTTCACAATATGTATCGCTGCGGATAAGAAGCCATATTGTAAACTTGATGAGTGTCTTTCTGAGTGGGAATAAATTCATGGAAAGAGAGTCCCCTGAAAAGGATTTGGTCTTCATTTGGCTAGGGTAAGCAGTAAGATATGGCAAGGTTGACTGGGTCTCAAATTGTATGCTTCAGTCTCATAAAGGAATGGAAATTGTGTTGGTTTCTTTCTTGATATGCAGAGAGGTGAAGGGCAGAGGAAGAGGAGGAGGTCATGAAAGCTTTATCCTCTCTGCTTTTCTATTGGACGTGCAAGATTGTCAGTGACTGTTTTGTGCCAGGGTTGTCTGGTATATCCCATTTTTTTAAACATGACAAACTTTGGTTTACTGTAAGTACAGTACAAAGTACTGTAATGCTGACTGTATTTATTACATTCAGCCATTAAATAGATTAATTTAATGTATTGGAAATATTAATTGATCAATAGCTACAAAAAAAAAAATATATATATATTTTTTTTTACTTTTTTTTTATTATTATTATTTTTTTACTTTTTTATATTAGTTTATTTAATGTTTATTGCTATAAAATACAAATTCAGTAAAAGCAGGGGTTTTACAAAAATGTTAAACATTTTATTGTACATTTATTTTATTTTATTTTATTTTATTTTATTTTATTCTATTTTATTTTATTTTATTTTATTTTATTTTATTATTTTATTTTATTTTATTTTATAGGTTTTAGGTTTATTTAGTTTATTTATTGTTTATTGCAACAGAATACAAATTTACCCAAAGCAGGGTTTTTTATAGGAATATTGTAAAATTAACAAATATTGTATGTTGTAAAATTGACAAATATTTTGTAAAAGGTTACAAAAAGTACAGTCCTTATATAATACAAATTGAAAGACAAAAAAAAAAAAAAAAAAATATATATATATATATATATATATATCTTACATTTAAGCACCAGAGCTTTCAGTGGCCATTTGTTTTAAAAGAAAACACATTTTTAATAGTTTGTATACCATATGCCACATCTTTCTATTTCCATCTTTGCCTTTCTCCACTGGACTTTTTTTTTTTTTTTTTTTAAGTAACAGTTTGTGTTGTGGTTGTCTAGTATAAAGTATTATTCCAAAAAAAAAAAAAAAAAAAAAAAAAAGATTAAACTTTGGGTTGCTTTGAGCCTTTAGAATAGTAAACAATGCTCTAGAGGAAGACAAGTATGAAAGCATATCTGGGGGATCAATTCACCCTCATTAATGATCCCATTTCTGCTTCCACGCTTGTCAGGCCTTTTGAAGCCTGTTGTCTCTCAGGCCAAGCACTGAACAAAGCCGCAAGCTTTATCCATGGTTGTAGAAATAAGAAGCAACTTCTGTTTCATGCTCTCTCTCATGCATGCAGCCAAACACACTCTCGCTAATTAAAGCTGTCAGGACTACTGATAAAAGTACATCACGCAGAAATGTCCCAATGTTTTAACAACAACAGCCATTAACTGCTCCACGCGTCCCGAAATCTTAGTGATAAAAGAGAAGTCAGACACACAAGGAGGAGAATCACGATTTACCAGTACAAAGGAAGTGAACTTGCGGGCATGATGTGGACATCTCCGAAAATGACGACCTTCATGCGTTTGATCACGTTGCGGAAAATACGGCTGAGCCAAAAGTTGCTGCAACGCAGTGGTATTAATAACAATCGCTGATTGGTGTTCTTTACAAGGGCTTTCTGGAATGCAATCAGTTCTGCTAAATCCTTTAAATGGTACCTTAATTGTTGCCCAACAGATATTTCTGAGGTGCTTAACATGAATTGCTCAGATTAATGTAATTTAGTTATTTGCATGAGGTCTGTAGCTGTGCAATAATTATTTCAAATATTCACTGCAATGGGTGTTTACTTACTGAGTGGTGCGAGTAAAGGGATAGTTCACCCAAACATTATAATCTTGTCTTTATTTACCCATGTTGTCCCCAAAAGGAGATGTTAGGCAGAATGTCAAGATGCATTTTGCCAGGTTTGACATCAGGGACCAAACATCACTGGTTATTGCATTTTTTTTTTTTTTTAACCAAGAATGAATATGACAAAGGGTTTGGAAAGATATGAGGTAAATATAACTGTTGTGTTCCGTTCCAATTATAATTGAGAATTACTTTTAAATCACACCTCTATTCCTGCATTTGCATTGAGTTTATCTAGATAGATAAACAGATGGATGGACGGACGGATGGATTGATTGATTGATGGATGATAAATGGATGGATCCTTCTTCATTCCAGTCATTCCAGTTTCTTGAAAAGTGTTCGAATAGTTTTTGAGGAACATCTTTTTTCTTGTTATCTAATTGTACGGCAGTTCTTACTGTAGTTATAAAATTGAATAGGACTTTACAATTTGACTCTTTTTGTGTTGCATTGTTACTGAATTTCAAATTCAGCCAAAGTCCCATTGAGCAAAATCATGTCCGATTAACATTATGGTGTCGCTTCAGAATACTCGTGAACAAAACTTCAGATTCAATCAGATTAAGAGTTGTGCAAACTGCTGTCCTGGAAGAAAGGAACACATACACAAGCTTTCAATTGTACCTTAATTGGAAAATGTCACAGAGCGCTGAAGAATCCTGGCATGGGTTTGACACACAGCGAGGAAATCTGATAACTTTACTAGAGCGCAGTTAAATCATTAAGCCGAGCTTTCTCCGTGATGGAAGAGCTCTCCTCTGAAGCTGTTAAGCAAAGCTCTATTACTTTCCTTTAGCGGCAGAAAACTGGCCAAATTTGATCTGTGAGATTACAATCCCTGCTACTAGATCATGTAGAGCTCATTGGAAGAGAGGTCCACGAAGACCAAAATGCATTACTCACCAGGAACGCCTATCAATTCCCACCTGCTGTAGGTCACTTAGATTAGATCAGTCGACCGTTGTTGGGATTGGAGCCGGACGGGTAGGTCAGGAGAATGTACAACAAGGCTAGCTTTAAATGACTGTTTGAATGGGTGGGATTTATCACGGCTCCCAGAGGACACTTAATGATGTCCTGGACTACAGACGGTGTCACTGAGTCTCTGGCTGCGTTTACACTTGGCGTTAACATGCGACCTGTATCCGGATGTTGTCCACATACACATTGAAAAGACAAGTGTAAACGCGCTTCGGAATGTTATCCGATCAGTGTGTCCAGGTTCGCATTGTGATCGGATCTCAGTGTAATGTAAACGCAATCCAGCCAACGTGTTTGCATTCACAGGTGGACGTCACACAAATATACCACCAAATATACTGAAATGTTGTAGAACCATTCATTTTCTGTAAAGAACATGCATTTTTCCCACCACAGCTGGCAACGTTCTCGGATAAGTTTCTCTGTACCGTTTCCATTAAGGAATCTATCCACATTATTAGTACTTGCGATTTGTAAAATGTACCCCGATTGAAAACTGTTTTTAAAGGGGGTGGTATAATGCCCTTTTCACAAGATGTAAAATAAGTCTTTGATGTCCCCAGAGTGTGTATGAAGTTTTAGCTCAAAATACCCCATAGACATGTTTATATAGCATGTTAAAGGCCTTTTTGAGGGTTAGCAAAACCACACCGTTTTTGTGTCTGTTCCTTTAAATGCAAATGAGCTGCTGCTCCCGGCACAGAGGGCGGAGCTTCAAGAGCTTGTGTCCTTTTACGTCAGACAGACATGCACTGGAAATTTCAAAAACTTTTAAGCCTTTTATGTTCAAACTGAAATCAGAAAGATGGAGAGACTCAAGAAGAAGTGATAACATGTAGACAACATTTCTGAATGGTTAGTTGATGAATTTATGTAGCTTATGTGTAGTTATCTTCTAGTCATTGATTAGCATATTCTGTCTTGATAATCTATAAATCGTGTTCAGGGGGCGGGGTTTATGTACATTTTAGGGTTAGGGATGTCACTAACCCGGGAGGAATGTCATGTAGTCCCTACCAGCCGTTTGTTGTAGTCCTTAAAAAGCAATTTCTTTAAAAGCAAATATCTAACTTTGTTTTGAGCATCGTAACTTTGCAGATGTTGTTTATGCTCAAACAGCAACATTACACACTAACTAAAGTTAGAAAAGTGAAATCAACCACCCCTTTAAAAGAAAACCCACCACTTCAGGTCAACTTTGCACCAGAGTCATCCTTTTTTCTTGTTTTTTATGCGAGATTCGATCTGTTATCCAGATACAGAAGCCACTTGATGAGGACAGGTGTAAACGCACCGTCTGAAGGTCTAGAATTCAGGGAAGATAAAGCAGGGTCCATTAGGACCATTTAAGATTTACTGAGATTTATACCTCTTGTAAAAAAAAAAAAAAAAGATAAAGTTTGTAATTGAGTATTCAGTCCAATTTTCCCCCAAACATAAAAACCCTTGAAACAACATATATTTACTTGTGAAGCAACACTTCATCAGATATTAAGACTTTGAGAATGTAGTATACTATTCAGTGTGGATTTTCTGCATTGGCGTTTTTATCACTCTTTTTCACTTTCAATTTCTCTGAAATCAAGCCTTAATAAATGACACAGGGTTGCTTCTTAAATTAATACATCTCTTTCAAGTAGTTATGGATATTTTTATATATACTAAAAATAAATCTATAATTATAAATGTATAATAAAACAAGTAATATATATAGAGAGAGAGGTTATTTTTTGGGGGCCAGAGTGATGGGCTACATGTTGCTTTTGTAGTTATTGCTGGATGGAGGACGCTTGACCAGCTTGCTCATTCTGGGTGACGAGCCAAAAACAGCATGACAGTGCTCAAAACATGCATCATACTGGTGAATTAGATGGTAATTTCAGATGTTCATCAAGCCGAACCAGCCAAAATCTCATCAGAAATTGGAAAAACTCAAGGTTGCTTTATTGTTGCAAGCAGGGTTATTATAGTTTGTATTCCTAATTAATTTTTTTCCTAATTTAATTAATTCTACTTCTTCTTTATATATATATATATATATATATATATATATATATATATATATATATATATATATATATATATATATACAGTATATTAGGGTTGTCAAAGTTCTAACTCGTATCCTTGAACAGTTTAATCATGTTCAATTTGTCAGCATGGAAGATTTTTTTTTTTTTTTTTTGAGTGCTCACCAAAATAAATAAAAATGTCCAATTTCCAATTTAATAAAAAAAAATACAATAAAATCAGTAATGTTGTGAAATATTATTACAATATAAAATAACTAATATATGTTAAAATGTAATGTATGTGTTTAAAACAGATTTTTTTGCATCATTACTCCAGTCTTCAGTGTCACATGATCCTTCAGAAATCACTCTAATATGATGATTTGCTGCTCAAGAAACATTTATGATTATTACCAATGTTGAAAACAGTTGTGCTGCTTCATATTTAATCAAGTTGACCAAGATTTAATTAATAAAATGGGTTTCCATAAAATTCTTTAGTCACCTTTAAATCATCCTTACTGAATAAAAGCATGAATTTCTATAAAATAAAATACAAATCTTACTGACCCCTATATCTTGTTTTTCCCACATATGTTTTTTCTGTTAGTTTCAATTAATGATGACTACACTGCATGTTTGAACGGCCCTTTCGCGATTGGTGGTGTCCGGTCTTGCGTTATCCAATCAGAACGGGAGGCTTCTGCTCGGATTTCATTAATCTCGATATAAAATTCATAAAGCTCTGTGTTCATGCTGTGATGTTAATTTCTTTAGCCAGTAGGTTCGGATCGTATCTGGTTCTCCGTGATATCCAGGTCGTCATCTTTGTACACCACTTTCCAGTTTCCTTTCTGGGAAGTTTATTTATTAATTTATTCCTTTCAGCCGCTAAGCACTGCGTTATATGTTGAGCCATGGTCTTCAGAGAATACTGTTATCTGTTCTCTCGTGTGTTATGTTAGCATTAGCCTCCCGGGCCCTATGGCCAAATGATAATGTGCTTTCTCTCTCGCCACAGTCGTCGCATCTCCGCACCCTATGATGAACAGCTTAAGGTCAAAGCGCCAAATTAGCGGGTCCCATTATTCTCCAGACAGTAATGGCGCCTTTATGAAAGCAGTGATATGTAATCTTTCACAAAGCTCCTAAAGATTGCATACTTAGAGTGGTTTACTCTGGAGATGAATAATGCCGCACCGCCCCCAGATCACTCATTAATTGTTTGGAGGATAAATGGGAAAACCTAAAGAGATGGCCCTTTTAGTAGGGTTAGTGGCTTCATTTGTTCCTGACTAGAAAAGAGGCTTATCTCGAAGACTTTGAGATATTGAGGAGCTACAGAAGCGAATTGGATTTAGAAGTGGGAAAAGGACACGACCGCGATCTGTTTTTTTACTAGTTATTAAACAGACCTGATAAATAACTTCCCAAATGTCATGACATATTGGAAGATTTTGGGGTGTTAGTTTGGGTTGCAGATAGGGCTGATCTTTGCAAGCACTTTCTTTTGCTGAATTGTCCATCAAATGAATATTCTTCATGCCTCCAAGTGCATTACTTGTTGAAGGTTTTATTACTTTATTATAGGCTGCACTTACTTTATTGACATATAATATACCTTTCCAATTTTAAAGGAATAATTCAGTCAGAAATGAAAATTCTGACATTTATTCATCTCCCTGATGTTTCAAACCTGTATAATTGTCTTTCCATCCAATGAGAAATCTTAAAGAATTGTTATGCTGTTCCTTCCATTACAATGCAGCAAATCTCATTTGCATATTCACAAACTTCATTCTTGATGAAGTGTGAGAGTAGCAAAAATGATATCAGAATTTTTATGAGCCCTCTGGAGTCTGAGGTGTATTTGGGCCCGTGTGTTGACATACCCTGACATTTGTGCAGAAACATTTGTATGGCTTAAGTCTGGTTACACTGTATGCCACAGTAATATGTGAGCAGCATGTATGTACAACTTATGCATGTATGGCTATAGATGAAAGAGTATTTTAAAGGGGTCATATAATGGTACATGCACTTTTACAAGTTGATTGTACTGAAATGTGTGTTGGCAGTGCCTGTACACAACCATCATAAAATGATACAAATCCATCCAATGTTTTTTTTTTTTATCTTCTTATATATTTTCCCCTGTCTCAAATCTAGCCGTTCGACCTAGTGACGTCACATGGTCGGACGCCCCTCCCACGATTGTTGATTGACAGCAGCGTTTCAACACAGACCCGCCCTCGCTCCTGAGCGAGCTGTCAATCATAGTCCGCGCGGACCGGCGCGGTCATTGTTGATACGCTGGAGCACTGTCTATGAGCAGAATGGCGTCTAAGCGATTGTGGTGTTCTGTTCTTGGGTGTAATAAGGAACACAGCAGTCATTTTGATGTTCCTAAATCCGAACCGCTGAAGACGCAGTGGCTGAGTTTGTTTTCGAAGGGAATATTCCCCACGATCAACGTCAATGCTTTCATGTTTGCGCGAATCATTTTACACACCAGACTGCTTTATAAACGAGGGTCAGTATAAAGCTGGTTTTGCTAAGAAGCTGCTCCTGAAAAAAGGATCGGTACCAACTATTCGTGTTCCTGCTGCACCTCCAGAAGAAGAAGTGAGTGTAACGTTTTATTAACCTTTATATTAATATTTATATTAATCTTTGCAAATCGCTTGCTGCACGCTTCACGATGAATGCGGCTGTTTACACTCAGGGTACATTACGGTGTACGCACAGAACAGAGGGGCGGGGTGAGCAAAGCTCATTATCATTTAAAGACACATGCACTTAAACGGCGTGCTGAAAACAGAGCTGTTTTTGACCAGGTAAAATTTGTGTTTTCTTACAATACTAATGAGAAATTTTAATTAAAGTATATTACAAACTTTTAATTTAGACCCTAAATAATCATATTAGCTTGTACAAAAATGGCATTATATGACCCCTTTAAAGAGGAGCTATTATTATTTTATTTTTTTCATGTTGAAGTCCCTCCAGCAGGAGTTCTTCTCTATATCAGTATCACTGTTTCTGAATTCCCTGAAACGCCTCCATTGTAGTCTTGAGTTTTCCTCCGGGAACGAACACGTCACAATATTCCTCATGTAAATAATTCATACGCAGAATAAAGGAGCCTGGTTGAGTTACTAGTGTGTTGAAACTTGCAGTTATGATTCGAGGCGGGGCATTTCCCAAAAATACTCTAAGCGCTTGACCAATCACAACACACTGATCCAGCTGACCAATCAGAGCGCATTGTGCTTTTCAGAAAAGGGGGCTTCATATATACACAGGAACAGAGTGTTACTGACAGACTGGGAAGAAAGGAGCTGCAACCAAATAAAATATGTGAAAAATAATGTATTTTGAACATTCAAGCATGAACTGGACCCCAAAATTAAGACTTTGTAAAAAGGGCATAATATGGCCTCTTTAAGTTCTTTCCGCTGTTATCAGGAAAAACGGCAAGTAATAGTGCCGCTGCCTACATTGACTTCAGTGGGTTAAATAAATCATTCACTCAAAAATGAATATTCTGACATTTATTCATCCTTGTGCTGTTCCTTCCATCTGTTTTATCTCATTTAGATACAGTCCATACCTCAGTAGATAAAAACACATTTTAATAGAACCGTAAAAAGGGTATAATTAAAGTTTGCAAAGTGGTAAATTAGAACATAAATCATTTTTAATGCTTTAAGGATTATTTTACCTTATCAAAATTGGCAAGTTTTATTTATTTAGTGATAACAGTTAAATATACAGTGTTTCAATTACAATCTATAAGACAATATTTACTGGATGGATGGATGGATGGATGGATGGATGGATGGATGGATGGATGGATGGATGGATGGATGGATGGATGGATGGATGGATGGATGGATGGATGGACGGACGGACGGACGGACGGACGGACGGACGGACGGACGGACGGATGGACGGACGGATGGATGGATTGAAAATATTACAGTGATGTCACAGGCAAGCTGGAAAGCTTAAGATATTCTTTGACAGGTATATTGAAAATAAACTGAATTGCAAGAATATCAGTAAACTGGGCAGAAATGTCTTTGAGGAAGGCTTGCAAAAAGTTTTCACTCTGGGGTCAATAATAGCCTAAGGTCAGAGAAATATTTATCTAGTCCACAGATATAAAATCACAAGTTTATTGAACAGAAGGGGAATAAACATAATCTCATGTTTATTGTAAGAAATGTTTATTTTATGTTTTGGTAGTACAAATCTGCTAGAAATGGCTTTGACCTTTTAAAATAGTAACTTGCACTGATAAACGCTGTGGAGAGATCGAGGCTCTGTCTGGATGTTTTATGCAACATGAAGATGTGGAAGGTGAGGCAAGGAAGAGCGTGCATACAGAAAAAATAATTACGCATTTCTATTTCTAAACTCAACCAAATGGTGGTCATAGCGTTAAATTATATGCCTGTTTTTCTTTTTTTTTCTTTTTTTTTTCTAATTATCACATAGTTTTACGTTCCATTATTCTAACAGATGGGACCCATTTGTGTGCAATACCAATCGAATGCACAGATGAATTTTTGAGAAAGGGGGCAATTAGCAGGCTAATTAGGAGGAAACAGTGAACATGTTAATCAGTGGGGGAATTTAATTCCATCCCATCAGAGGAAAACAATCACGTAAGAAGAACACATTTATTGGAGGTCAAATATTATGTGAATGTTACGAGTCAAGCATAACAAAAACTTTAAATGTGCCTTTATGCTTATTGTTTCCAACTGCTATTTGTTTATAGAGATTATATAACAACAGGCTCTGGAAATATGGAGATATAGTGCACTGATTCTTAAAGACTGGGACAATAAAGCAAAAATAAATAGATATCAGGATTGTGGATTTATCTGTCCGATATGTTCTTGTGTTTGTGTGCAACCTCTCGCTTCGATTGTTTCAAAAATGTTTCAAATAAAATAATTAGTTATAAATAATCTGGAATGCATAAATGAATTGAGACTACAGGACGGTTTCAGCAATCATAAAATATAAAGCTTTTATTTATCAATAGTTTGCATATCACACATGCATTGGAAAATTATCTAAAAAACACAAATGATTTATTTAAATGCCAGAGGAGAACTGGCCCCCGACTGAGCCTGGGTTCTCCCAAGGTTTTTTTTTTTCTCCATTGGGTCACCTGATGGAGTTTTAGGACACCATTAGGTCACTTGATGGAGTTTTTTCGGTTCCTTGCCACTGTTGCCTTTGGCTTGCTCAGTCGGGGATATTCTGGGTATATTTAATTTGATTTTATCAATCAATAAATTCCACTAGAAACAAACCTTGTTGTATCATTTTAATTTAATACTGTGAAGCTGCTTTGATACAATCTGTATTGTGAAAAGCGCTATACAAATATACTTGACTTGACTTAAAAGTTGTGTGATGGAGTTGATATAACATGTTTTGAATGATAATTCAATCAAATAAAATAAAGAGAAAATCTAATTTGTGCATTTGTGTTAAGACCACTCTAGTGATCACATATGATTCATTTCATTGTGAATAAAACCGCGCTTACCTATACTGAATCGCATTGAATTGAATACAACAGTCTATATACAGGATAGGATCTATATGAATGAAATTCATTCAGCTATGTGTGAATTCATCTGCATTTTCCAACAGCTTGGACCGTGACTCCAGGAGAAAAAACCTCAACTGCTGAAGGACCCGAATACAACACATGTTCTGAATCCATTTGAAATGCTGCACGCTCAAGGCCTCTCGTGGAGAAGTCTTCAAAGTTCATGGTGTAGAAGCATTTCTTCGGCTTCCTTCTTCCTATTTCCGTTTGATATTTCATTCACGCTGTGTCACGCACGTCAACCTCGGCTCTTCGCTTCTGAAAGCACAAATGTAGCAATGCAGCGTCGTGCGGTGCTATAGAGTAAAAGGCCAACTTTGTTCCCCTTTGACAGTAATTTGGGGGTCGATCTGTTGGGTCAGGTACAAGTCTATTTATGATCCGCCCAACATGCTTCAGAGGTCTTAATAGGAAGCTCGGCTGGTTTCTACGGCTCGTCATGATCCGCAGGACAAGCCTCTGGTCAAAGCTGCGAGCGCTGCCTGAAAGTCTGCGGAGGAATAATCGATGACTGGCCTGTTTCCGCAACACCACGCCTGACGTTGTGTCAAAGAGAATAGCTCGTATCTCTGATCCACACATGTGATCTACAGCACACCGTAGACGTATGCGCCAGATTAGATTTGATTTCTGACACAGTTGAGCTTGTGGGTGGCACTGCTTTATTTTAATGCTGGCCAAATGCTTGTTGGAGACACAATTAACAGTGTTGTTGTTTTGTTCACCGAAACATATTGCATTGTCTTTGGACGGACAATAATTCAGGGGTAAAGCGATGAGTTTTTGTGCCAAGACAAGCAAGCAGATAGAAAAACCTACAAGTCTCATTCAGCTTTGTTAAACAGAGTACCAATTCTTCATCTATCTATCTATCTATCTATCTATCTATCTATCTATCTATCTATCTATCTATCTATCTATCTATCTATCTATCTATCTATCTATTTATTTATTTATGCTGTGCAATGAAATTCAATTTATTTTGATCTATTTTAACATCTTTATTTAAATCTAGATCATAACTGAATTCCAGTCATCAAAGTACAAGTAATAGTAACAGTAATAGTGGCTGACAAAATGTAGCATAGTAATGTCTGAAAGATTTCTCCTTTTTAAACGTTGTCTTTTTTTCAACAGTAGGCAATATTCCATGTATTCTGCACAGTAAGCTTGTATTTCATTCCGAACATTCCACAACATTCTGCCCTCTAAAGGCACATGATTTCAACCTGTGGTTTGAGATGATGTTGAATCCTTCCTTTCATTTTCCTCTCACTTTAGTCAAGTCAAAGTGTGTTATTGAGCTCTGACACTGAAGCAGTGTTCTGCTGTCGTCTGCATGCAAATAAAGCTCAGGAGTGTTTACAATGAAGTTTAAAACAGTCAATCTTCAACATCATGAGTGAAATTATTGGTACACAGTCTCCCTGTTCTGTTTTGTGTTTAATTCAGAACAGTAGAGCCATTTCAGAAAACAGTTTCTAGTGCTTTGTCTTTCCTACACCGATTTCAAGGGTGGACGCAATTCCAGTTCGAGTCGTCCTCCACCTTGGAAAGTGTTTTGTTTGTGTGCCTGAAAATTACCAGAGCCCTCATTGTAATGCTAGTTAGATCATAAAGTCATTAAGTCATAAATCAATAGCTGATGTTGCCAGCGTACAGTCTTTGAATTCTGCCTTATGTGAGAGTCCGAATTATAGCATTAGAGGTCATTGATGACCAATGATTGTTGCCTTCATTTTTAGTAGTAGTAAAAATAATAATAATTTAGCTATTTTTTTCCTTTTGATTTTAATGGTGAAATATGATCTAGACTTGTTCTTGGCAGTTTTTCACCCAATTGGACCATACATCACGGCCTGTACAAACCCCCTAGACCCCAAGACTTCAAGACAAATGTGTATCACCCGGCTTATAGAGAAGACACAGATTACCTTGTTTTCAACCATGAACTGAAGCTGAAGCCATTCCAGCTGGAACGCCAAAGTTATCCTTGAAGCAAAAACGTTGAGAAAGGACAAAAACTGCACAGCACTTCTCTCTGTCTCTTCTGCTCTATTTCCATGTTTTCATGACCTTCGGTCCGCTGGGGCTTCATCATTCCATGGTCAGGCTAACAGTAAATCCTGTGGGAAACCAGAGAGTCTCGGGGATTTCTGCCAGTATTTTTCCACTGCTAAGTTAGTAGCTACAGTTCCTGCACTGCCATCAGTGTCTTTGAAAGTTGCGCTGTTTTTCCTTTAATTATCTTTTGTCCCTCATGCCTTATAGATCATAAAGTTTTGAAGGGCTTGCGGCTCTCCGTGAGAGACGTGTCATGTGCTCAGGGTGCGGGATGTGTTATGAAACTATATCATCTTTCTGTCCAGACAAAGAGTTTGACAGGCACATCAAGTGGCGAATAAACATCACAATAAGCACAAACAAACCGAGATGTTCTGGAGAAGATGCCACACTGGTAACGATGAAACCCAGCCGTCTGGAGCGTTTGTTTCTGACATGGTAATGATGTGGAACAGACGTTATTTATGTTGCTTTTTTTAACACAGTCGGAATGGTTGAAAACAACATGGCTTGTCAGTCATTGTGTGCAAATGATGTAGTGGAAAAGTCGGAGAAAAATCAACTAGTGAAATAATGCAGGGTGAGTTAACGTGTCTTCAGTACGGCTGCATCGGGGCAAATGCATTAAGGTCGTAATACTCTTTGTTTTATGATTTAAACGTGACATTTGACTTGGGGGAAATGCTGTCTTGAATGATATTGGTATTGTGAATGCCTCACGCGTGCTAAAGGCAATAACCAAACACATTGCGCACTTTAATTCGTGTCAGTTAAACAATAAACAGAAAATAACAGTGTCTCAAAGTACGATGGTATCAGGACAGGCATGGCTCTCTTCATATAGTCCTTTTTTATTTTACAATACAATACCGCTACTTTGCAGTAAATTAGCAAAATGGATGAGACATCATCAGTATTAAACAAATATGAACAATACAGGCTACATTTGAGCCAGCCCAGATTCATTTTCCTTTGTATTCATACTTTTATACATTTTTATTTTATTATCACAAAGATATTTTATTATATCAATATACATTATATCTATCTATATGTCAGCCTCTGGTCTGATCTGCCTTTATTGTATGTCTATCTGGGTTTAAACAGGTTCAAGTGAAGGCATTTTTGAGTACAAATTACAGTAGATTGCATGTTAAAAGGCTGAAAATGGATTTTGAAGGTATGAGCCATACACAAGCAGCACAAGTTTGTGTTTGGTATTTGTGTGTCAGAGGAAGGAAAGTTGAAAGTTTCCCCTTGCGTGCAGGAAAAGCCGTGTTGTTGTCACACTGTATCAGAGACGTTCAAGCATGCACAGAGTGAGGACACGAGGAGCAGTTTCACAGCTGTGCCCTCCAGCGACGTACGGGACAGCAGTCGCACCCGTGAGAGTCTGCCTTCAAAACAGTCAAAACACCGTAACTGAGACCTGCTGGCAGAAGGCATGAACGTCAGAGAGCGAGTTCAAAAGGTAGAGAAAGTTATTTCTGCTGCATTTCAGTTGCCAGGTAGATTCAGAAAATCTCTTCAGAAAACAGCAAATGTTGATTGCATGATTTATCTGGAGTTACTCCTTCAGAAATCATTATATTTGCTGGTCAAGAAACATTTCTTGTTATTAAGTTGGCTTGAGAGAGCCAACATATTGAAATCCTATTTAAACTTATTATTATTATTATTATTATTATTATTCTTCTTACTAAAAAATCTGACTCAAACTCCTCCTAGAGCTTTAACTCTACATACTCCAAAATCGGCTCAGACACTCAAACAGATCTGACTCGGTGTGCTCTATCTTTTCAGACTGATCGGACTTACGGTTTTCCTAAAAATGACGATCAAAACTCGGAAAAACTCCCATTGACTTAACATTGGGCATTCTAAAAAAATTCAAATCCAAACCGACGTTTTCACACACACAGACACAAAGGGCCTGACACCCCTGCGTTTCTCTCCCTCTCTCTCTCCCTCAGAGGATTTATATTATCGAGCAGCCAATAAGTAATGGCCTAAAATCTCCATAGCAACCACCCAGGACACCCTAGCAACCACCTAGCAACCACCCAGAACACCCTAGCAACCACCTAAAATACCCTAGCAACCGCCTAGCAACCACCCAAAAAGACCCTAGCAACCACCCAAAATATCCTAGCAACCGCCTAGCAACCACCCAGACCATCCTAGCAACCACCCAGAACACCCTAGCAACCACCCAGAATACCTTAGCAACCGCCTAGCAACACCATAGCAACCACCCAGAACACCCTAGCAACTGCCTAGCAACCACCCAGAACACCCTAGCAACCACCCAAAATACCCTAGCAACTGCCTAGCAACCACCCAAAAGCCCCTAGCAACCACCGAAAATACCCTAGCAACCGCCTAGCAACCACCCAAAAGACCCTAGCAACCATCAGAAATATCCTAGCAACCGCCTAGCAACTACCCAGAATATCCTAGCAACCACCCAAAAGACCCTAGCAACGCCTAGCAACCACCCAGAACACCCTAGCAACCGCCCAAAAGACCCTAGCAACCGCCTAGCAACCACCCAAAACACCCTAGTAACCGCCTAGCAACCACCCAAAAGACCCTAGCAACCACCCAAAATATCCTAGCAACCGCCTAGCAACCACCCAAAAGACCCTAGCAACCACCCAAAAGACCATAGCAACCGCCTAGCAACCACCCAAAAGACCCTAGCAACCGCCTAGCAACCACCCAAAAGACCCTAGCAACCACCAAAAATATCCTAGCAACCACCCAGAACACCCTAGCAACCACCTAGCAACCACACAAAAGACCCTAGCAACCGCCTAGCAACCACCCAAAACACCCTAGCAACCACCCAAAACACCCTAGCAACCACCCAAAATACCCTAGCAACCGCCTAGCAACCACCCAGAATACCTTAGCAACCACCCAGAACACCCTAGCAACCGCCCATAACATCTTAGCAACCGCCTAGCAAAAAACTTTCTGCTCCAAACTTTCTCAAGCCAACTTAAAGTTTGTCTCAACGAACTTTCGCATCTAGTTATCAGTTGTGCTGTTTCATATTTTATTGAAAAAAAAAAAAATCAGAAGAACAGCATTTATTTGAAATAGAAATATCTTCTGATATTAAAAATGTCTCTACGAAAGTACCCACTAATATAAGGTTAAGGTTTAAGGGGTAAGTTCAGGGTTAGTACCCAGTTCTTGTAATCAATGTATACACATGCAGAACAGGATTGTAAAATAAAGTGCTACCGATTATGTAAAAACGCATATATATGTATTGCATTGAAAAGAAAGTGTGAGCATGTAGGAACAGACTTATCACGGCAAACACTAAGAATATGAGTCCTAGATATGAGAGAGAGAATTAGAGCTCTACATAAAACAGGGAAAGATCCCTTAGATAATCAGACGGCCTCATGGGTAATCAGTGTCTTTCTGCTGTAGACTGGTATGTCCATGCATTAACAGTGCGACAGCCAAATCAATATTACATAAGCCTGCGGAAGCTGTGAGAAAATGTGTAACCGTGAACTTCTTTGCGTTACGTGTAATGCAATCTTTGTCATTGTGATTTCACAGAACTGTTCTATTTTTTCAGCGTGTCAGATTCGTCAGCTGTGTCGAGACACTTTTGGCTGTTGTGTTCTCTATGTGATTCATTGTGGTTTGTTTACAGGCAGAGCCTGATGCATTTCCCATTAGAAATAAAAGAAGGATTAGGCAGTGTACATTTCATTAGCCTGTGTAGCTTACAGTAAACACATATAACACTGTGCTTTAGATAATTTAACTAGAATACAACTGCTTACAGTTTGAATTTGCCTCACTATTGTCTGAATGCAGTTCTCTTTTATATCTTGTTTTTGTCTTCGAGAAAAAAGAGACATGAGGAACACAACTTTACTCTTTTTTTATTTATTTATTTTATTTTATTATAGAATAGAATAGAATAGAATAGAATAGAATAGAATAGAATAGAATAGAATAGAATAGAATAGAATAGAATAGAATTCAAGCCCCCAGGTTTGCCAATATATAATTTATAATAAAAAGTCAGAGATCTCAGTATGAATTTTCTGAGGAAAGAAAAATTACAAATAAAATCTCAATCTCTTGTATATCTTGTTTTTGTCTTTAAATATATATATATATATACATAAAGAGCAAATAGGGACTTTTGCCTCTTTTATTTTATGTATTGTTCTTTTCTTTTCTTTTCTTTTCTTTTCTTTTCTTTTCTTTTCTTTTCTTTTCTTTTCTTTTCTTTTCTTTTCTTTTCGAATAGAATAGAATAGAATAGAATAGAATAGAATAGAATAGAATAGAATAGAATAGAATAGAATAGAATAGAATAGAATTCAACAATGTCTCATACAGCACCCAGGTTTGCCAAAAAGAGGAAAGAACAAGTACAAATAAAATCTCGATTGTTTCTCCCGGACTGGAATTATATATATATATATATTATATATGTATAATTTAATATAATTTCATATAATATAATATTATTATTATTACTATTATTGTAAAAATCAGTCTGCATTTATTTGATTCAAAATACATTAAAAACAGTAATAATGTGAAATAGTTTTGTAATTCAAAATGTTTATTTTAAAATGTAATTTA
This sequence comes from Rutilus rutilus, assembly GCF_951802725.1. NCBI lineage: Eukaryota > Metazoa > Chordata > Actinopteri > Cypriniformes > Leuciscidae > Rutilus > Rutilus rutilus. The sequence goes on along the minus strand of NC_140210.1, from coordinate 4,375,315 downwards.
TTCCTTTGATCAGAGCTGAATTTTCAGCATCATTACTCCAGTCTTCAGTGTCACATGATCCTTCAGAAATCATTATATTATGCTGAGTTGCTGCTCAAGAAATATTTCTTATTATTATCAGCTGTGCTGCTTACTTTTTTTTTTTTTTTTTTTTTTTGTCAAAAACATGATGAATAGTATCAGTATAGTTGATCAATTTGTATTATTAAATATCAATTCACATTACATTTTTGAGTTCTGTTCTTAAGCTGTATAGGGCAGACACATATGCATCAGATTTCAGTACAGTATATCAATAATATATTTCAATAATATACATTGATAGACCATAACTGAGAACGCTACGAAAGAAAGCACTGTCTGAGTCTGAAAGCAGTCACACAGTACTAACTACACCAGCTTCATCCATCTAATCATTATAGTCTCGCCATTATCCTCCCTTCCTTTTCATTTAAGGCCTCCTTCGTTCTTCTGTCTGTCCCTCTCTTTTTTCCCTCTCTCATTCTCCATCCTGTTTAATTTAAGCGCCGGTGTGCGCAGCAGGCTGCCCAGCTCATTTGGTTCCCCCTGATCAGCTCGGAATATGAATAAGTTTCCACTCTGTCTGGGTTTCTCACGCTGAGTCCAACGCTCCCTCGCCTGCCTCATCAGCATTTCACCAGCAGTACTGGAGCTTAAAGTGACAGTGCAGCTAAAACACAGAGTTCTGACATCATACTATTTAGGTTGTAAAGCAAAGTTTATTGGAATACATTTTACAAGAAAGTATTTGAGTTTTTGATTACACTTTATTTTAAGGTACTGTAGTACTGCTGTTAATTATACGGTTAAGTACTGAGTGATATTAACTAACAACCTCACAGCATTCAAGTTCTCTTCCAGTCATCCCTCGTCTCAGCGTAGTTCTCTCGTGTGTGTGTGTGTGTGTGTGTGTGTGTGTGTGTGTGTACTTGTACAACTATCTTTGTGAGGACCAGTTTGAGTTTTAGACCATTGGAGTGAGGACAAATTTTGGCCGGTCCTCACTTTCTGAGAGCCCTTTAAAGGCCTGTTTGAGGGTCAAGACTTGGTTTTAGGGATAAGGTTATAATGAGGTTAAGGGTCGGTTTAGGGTCAGGGGTCGGGTTAGGCACTTAGTTGTGATGGGTAAGGTTAGGGTAAGTGGCTAGAGATTGCATTGTGTCAATGAATGTCCTCATAAAGATAGATGTACAAGAATATGTGTTAGTTCATAAAAATTGTTATGTTCAAGGTAGTTCACAGTGCATTAACTAATGTTAACAGATACAACCGTTCATCTTAAAATTGTTAATGTTAAAAACAATAAATTCTGTAAAAGTTCATTGTTAGTTCATGTTAAATAATGTAGTTAACTGATATTATGTAACCATTAGTGTAGAGTGATACCAAAATGTAATATTTAATTAAAATTTGTTCAGTGATTTTTAACTCAGCGTGATAATTGCCATTTCTTTGTAATTGTTCGTGAAATTTACTAGCAATTTTGGGTTGCACTTTATTTTACAATCCTGTTCCCCATGTACATACTTAATATAGCAAATACAATAACTTACAATAATTACAATCGCGTCGGGGTCCTGATCACCCTGTTGGGGTTTATTCTGCGATAACAATGTACATTAAACATGAACAAATACTGTTGTGTTGTTCCTTGTTAGTTAATGTTAGTTAATGCATTAAATAATGTTAACAATTGAAACCTTTTTGGAAAGTGTGTAAAGAGTTTTTTTTGTGGGGAGAAAAATATATTTCGTAAAATTTCTCAGTGTGATTTTTGACAATACAATACAAGTCAGTGGGGTCCAATGTTGTTTTTGCAGTTCTTCAAAATATATGCAGATGCATACAGATTTATAACAACATGAACATCAGTAAAAAAGACAGCATTTTCCTTTTCAACTATTCCTATCTGATCTATTTCCCTGTTGGATTTGAATCTGCTACATTGAGCAGCTTAAAAATAATAACAATAATACAAAATCCCCTGTATTGTTTGTTTGGCTCATTCTTTATTCATGGATCTTGGCATTGGTTTGGCTACAACCCACAAGCTCATTTAGCACCATGTAGCATTTTCTTGCTTCAAAGACGTCCATTTTCACCCTAAACTTTAAAAAGTGTGAATTAATGACTATCCATAGTTGTGATTTGGAAGATATAGAGGGCATTCCAGTGAAAAAGGAGTTATACCTTGGGGTTATGATTACCAAAAATGTTGTTAATAGAGAACATTCAAATTTTAACTCTAAGATAGAAAATATGAAGAAATCCTTAAATCACTGGTTATCTCGAGACCTGTCTTTATTGGGTAGAATCCTCTTGTCTAAAATTGAGGGAATATCTAAACTTATCTATTTATCTCATGCTTTGTATACTGCATGCCCCAAAAGTAGTTAAATCAGTGAATTCAATTTTATAAAAATGTATATGGAGAAATAAAACACGCGTAAATTCCACATGGTTAAAGAGTATGAACATGGAGGTTTGAGAGCCACTGATTTTGAATCTCTTCTTGGTACTTTCAGAATAAAATGGCTGAAAGAGTGTTTAGCAAAGTCACACTCAATATGGTACCATATTCCCAATCACATTTTCAATAATATTGGTGGCCTTGAATTTGTGTTGAGATGTGATCTTGATCTCTGTAAAATTCCTCTGAAGTTATCTAATTTTCATAAACAAGTATTGCTTTTTTGGAAAATGATATTTACCCATAATGTCTCCCCTCACAACTCCACAATATGGAACAATAGGAAATCTCTGTTTAAAAGTGATTGGTATAGTAAAGGCATTATTTTTATTCATGATTTATTAGATGTTAATGGATATTTCTTATCTCATAATGATTTCAGTAATACATATACCCCTGGTTTCACAGACAGGGCTTAAGACTAGTCCTAGACTAAAATGTAAGTCTGAGCTGTTTCCACTGAAATAAACTTGCACTGACTGATCTTAAAAATATATCAGTGCCTTTTTAGTTTTAAGATGCACATCGGTAATGTTTTTTTCTAAGCATGTTTATAAAAATTACTTAAATGTACTAATTGATCTATGGTCTAATCCTGGCTTAGTCTAAGCCCTGTCTGTGAAACCGGGCCATAGAGTTAGAATTACAATTAAAGGTTATGATAAGGTATGCAATGCTATACCCACTGGATTGCTAAGAATAATCCAAAGTAGTTTTTCTGATCCTTTATCTAGACCTGTAGTTTCCCTTCCCTCTTTAAAAATATGTAATGTAGACCTCTTAGACAGTAAGTGTAATAACAAACTTATTTACAAAGAACTCAAATGTATTATCACTGGTGATTATCAGTGCTATTTTTTGGGAGATGTTGAAACCTCAGTGAAGGATAAAGCTTGTTCCTGCTATATGGCATACCCAGTTGCTCCCAGTTAAAGGTCAAGGAGACTCATTACAAAATCATGTTTAAGGTTTACCCAGTTAATGATTTTATACAGAAACGATTTCATTTCGAAGTGGAATCTTGTGGCTTTTGTTCTTCTTGTCCTGAAACACTCGATCACCTATTATTTTATTGTCAGGTTACTTCGAAATTTTGGTTTGATATACATGGCTGGCTGTCAGTAAAAATGGAGACAATTCCTGCTATAGCCTTACAAGATGTGCTCTTTTTTTAAGTGTGATTTAAACTTACCCTTCATTGATGTTGTAAATTTTGTTTTATTGATGGGTAAATATCATATCCATACTTGTAAATGGAAAAAATGTAAGCCCTCCTTTAATATATTTCTATGTGATTTTATTCAAATGTTTCAGAGCTTCAAATATTTAAAAAAACGTAATAGAAAGTCTGAAACTTTATGTCTCTCTTTATCAAAATATTTACTTTTTTAGTATTTTCATTCCTTTGATGTATACTGGCTTGTCTTCACCCTTGCTCCTTCCTTTTCTTTCTTTCTTTCTTTCTTTCTTTCTTTCTTTCTTTCTTTCTTTATTTATTTATTTTTTTAATTCAAACTCTGTATTTACCTCAATGGAAGTGTCTTACAGTGTTGTTTGTTCCCTGTCTAGTTTTGTACATTCTGCAAAAAAAAAAAAAAAAAAAGATGTCCATTTTCTAAAAGAATCGCTAGTTATTTTTTTATTTTATTTTTTTCTAAATATTTCTAAAGGTCAAAAGCAACTACAAACACAACTGGAGTAGTGGCTGCTTCAGTTCCAGCATGTGCGCTTTAGTTGAGCATTGCCATTGTGCCCTTGAGCAAGGCACTTAACCTCCGTCTGCACCTCAGCTATACTAGTTGTGACATTTTGTTTTGTTTGTGTGTCAAACAGAGTTATGGGCAAAGGAATTCAATTCAAGGTTTCCATGCCAGCTGTGCTCAGCTGGCAAAATAGAGTTAACATTATAAAAATCAACGTGCTTAGGTTTACCAAAAATCATTATTAACTGCATAACACAATCTCTCCATGCAATCAGGAGAATACTTTGTTTTCTCTTTATGAATAGAATAATGTTCCCTTTTCTTGTAATACCGTATGGTTTAAGTCGACATGAAATCAAAAGCATGATTTACTTCTTTTATACATATTCCTGATCTTATTGGGAACGATTCATCAGTGTGTGTTGTTCAAAAGAAAAGAAAAAAAGTTTTATAATAACTTGCGTCTTTCCAGCAGAGTTGGGCAAGCTACTTGGAAAAGGTTGTGAGCTAAGCTAGCAGTTCCTCTATTAAATTAATCTTCACTACACTGAAGATCCAACCCCTGGGAAATGTAGCAAGCCAAGCTACAGCAACATGGCAAAAGTAGTTTACTACATCTAAGATATTTTTTTAAATGTCATTTTTATATTGAACCAACTTCATTCAAAGTCAATGCTAGCTCAGTGATCAATAAAACTGTCAGTCAGACATAGGCAAGCATAATTGTTTAGTGACCAAACCAATTTTGCAACAAAAACAATAACAAAACAATAACTATATAAAATCATATAACTATATATATATATATATATATATATATATATATATATATATATATATATATAACCATAACTATAACAAAACCAGGTGTCGAGAGTGTGTGCATCTTTCCATCAAGTAAATTTCTCACGTGTCAGCCCAAGGATTGGTACGTGATGCCACTGTCAACACAGGTCTATGTATGGCGGTGGCGTCACTTACTGATCCAGGATCAGTGGTCTTTAGCAGTTGTATTTCCGAGATTTGATCTTGAGCTTATGGGAAAATGTAGCTTGCGTAGACTCTACCGCACTACTTGATGAACAAAAGAGCTTCGCTACTGAAAAGCTATTTGATTCAGAAAGCAGTGACGCTACCACCAGGCTATTGAGAAATGTATTTAAACTAGTAACATCACTACTTATAGCGACGCTACTGCCCAATACTGCTTTCCAGATGATGTCACCTGTTAAACTGGTGAAGAAAACAATGTTAACCAACAGTTAGGAAAAGCAGCCGTTCAGTCTGCAGTCTATAATAAGCTTGGACATGGAGAGTCGACCCGGGACCTTTAAATGAAGGTGATTATTTGCAAATATACCATTATTAGTGGCTGCGTCTCTTGAGCATTCATGGGCCGGAGGTTGTAGGTAAAGCTTTGACTGTAGCGTGAGATCAGTTGGCTCTGTGCTGCAGCTTCACTTAAATATTAGTTTCTACTCACAGACACTCATGCCCTTATCCATCCATCCATCCGTCCGTCTATCTATCCATCTATTGTATGACTTTACCGATTTAAAAATGTATATTATGCAAAATAACCATCACTTTCAGTTTCATGGTTCATTTTCAGACTCTTTTTTTTCGGAATCACTGAAAGTGTTGTGTTTTGAACATGCTGAAATCCCCAACAACACAGTGAGCATCGTTGTGCACAGATGACACAGTACACGGTTCTTAGTAAATCTGTATCGGCCTTTCGGTAACTCTGCACATTTAACAAGAGTTCCGCTCACTGGCCAGAATCAATACTTGATTTATCTGCAAATCAAAAGGTCGCCTCGCTGACCTTGCTTGGCACTAAGTTGCAGTCTCAACATCTCCCATCAAAGAGCTTCAACCAAATGATGTTTGCTGCCCTTTTAAAACATCAACCATCTGGCAAACGTTCTCTGCAGCTTTTAGGTTAGAGATAGATGTATTATGTACTTCACTTGCCAAATCGTTTTACCTCTTGCATTTGATCCTGTACTTGGACTCATGCTGCTTTTTTATCCTAGAGGGAAAATTATATACAAACACTACCATTCAAAAGTTTGGGGTAAGTAAAATATTTGGTAGCACTTTAGTTTAGGGTCCAATTCATTCACTATCATCTAGTTGCTTATTGGCATGCATATGACTAGGATATTGGCTGTTTATTAGTACTTATAAAGCACATATTAATGCCTCATTCTGTATGCCCATATTCTACATCCCTTACCCTAAAACCTAATCTTTACAACTACAGTACCTTACAAACTATTAATACACCAAAATTAGTGGTTTATTGAGACAAAAGTCATATAGTTAATAGTTAATAGTGAGAATTGGAACCTAATCTAAAGTATGACCTTTTTTTTTTTTTGCTCATCAAAGCTGAATTTGTTTGATCAAAAATACAGTAAAAACAGAAATACTATGAAATATTAGTTCAATTTAAAAGCACTGTTTTCTTTTTCAGTATGTTTTAAAATTTAATTTATTGCTTTGATCAAAGCTGAACTGTCAGCATCATTACTCCAGTCTTCAGTGTCACATGATCCTTCAGAAATCTTTCTTATATGCTGATTTGATGCTCACGAAACATTTCTGATTATTAGAAATGTTGAATATTTTTTGTGGACACCGTCATACTAACATTAATTTGAGACTGAAAACTGTTGTAACATTATACATTTCTTTACTGTCACTCTTGATAAATTTAATGCATCCTTATTCAATAAATAAATAAAATGAAATCATTTAAAAAAATAATAAAATCTTAAATCTTCTTCATCGCTGCTATCATCATCATAGTTTAGGGTTAGGATTTATATTATTTTTCATGCCTGTGAAATATTTATGTTTAGTACATTTCCTAAAAAAATAAATGGTGTTGCAAGCAATATCTTTTGGATCCTGCATGCAGAAGGAACTGGATGAAATATTTTGAATGCTACCAATCCCCAATCTGACTTGTGATGCTGCCTGAATCATAATCACACCATGTCCGTTCGTTGGCCAGAGGAGAACTGGCCCTCCGACTGAGCCTGGTTTCTCCTAAGGTTTTTCTTTCAATCATTCTGTCATCTGATGGATTTTGGGTTCTTTGCAACTGTCGCCTCTGGCTTGCTCAGTTGGGGACACTTAATATTCAACAATATTATTGATCTGACTGCATTTGGATGAGAACTGAACTGATGAGCTGGATGACGACATCCCTGTATTCTACAGAGCTGCTTTATAACTGCATTGAACTCATTTCATAATTGATGTACTTTACACAGTTATTGAACCAAAATGAATCAACACTGTATTGATTTTACCTGAATGATGACTGTTTACTACTGTTTTTTTTTTAGAGCAGCTTTACATCAGAATTGACTTCTGTTTGCATCATCGAGTCATTCTTTTCCCATTTATCACCGTGAAGCTGCTTTGAATCGTATTGTACAAAGCGCTATAGAAATAAAGGTGACTTGACTAAAGAATTTGAATCCCCTGTATTTTGGCTTATGCAAAAGGCAACAGTTAAGCAGATGGATAAATAAAAGGATGGAATTGGTGTGAAAGGTTGAGGGCATCACAGGAGGTTTGCATGTGAGGGGGGAGTTAGTTTGAATCTCCTTGACATGGCTGACAACATCTGTTTGTGAGTGTTTGTGTGCAACCAAGTGTTAATTATGCCTGCCAGAACACAACGCGACTGTGGCAAAGGTCTTCAGCAAGTTAACTTTAGCCTCCATTTTGGTCGCTTGGGGGGTAAACAAGAGATAAACCCCACAGCAACACGGGCACATTATTATGGTGTGTTTCTCATAATAGGTCTCTCCTTCACTTATCCTTTTGAAATGCATTGTGCAAATTGCTGTCATATTGCACTGTAGTGCCGGGCTCTTAGAGCTAAAGCTCTGATGGTGATTCTTTTCATCAGAATCCACAGTGATGTTTGACTTAGAAGGTTTGACTTAGAAAGTTATTGACGTAAACCCAGTGCAAACTGGCCATCAGTCGTGTTTGCGTTAGTTTGAGAGGTTTTAATCTGGTTTAGCCCGATTGTGTGTGTGTCACTTAACTGGATGCCTTTGATGTGAGTTTTAATATTCTTCACTGTCCAAACATTGTGATTCAGATCACAATGGAGCATCCGCTGTGCAATTATCCACAGTCTCCCTCTCTTGCTGTGAGGGTGAAACTGTTTTGAAAGATCATTCTGTTCAAACTGAATATCACATTTGTTTCATCTCTGTGGATGGAGCACTTCACAAGTGTTGATTTAACAATGACGTACAGTGTCAGTATTGCTTATATATATATTTAGTCATTACTTTGAAACTGAACTACCATTCAAAGGATTGGGGTAAATTAATACTTGCATTCAGCAAATTACTCATAGCGCTTCCTCAGCCAACCATATGCTTTTCATGCTGATGTATTCACTTGACTTTAACTTTTGTTTTCTTTGACTTTTGTTTTGCTGTGAAAAGCTTTTCTTCGGGTCTTGAGCAAATATTTCGAGAGAGAGAATGGTTCCCCAGTCACCTCCCTACCGCGTTTACCGGTGTGTTTCTTCACAGTTAATTTTATGCAAGTCATTTATCAAGCAGATGTTCCCAATCAGCCACTAGATTAAGTACCTACAGCAATAAATGAAACTTTATCAGTCATGAAAAGATTTGAATGGCCAAAGTGACATTTGTATTCCTGGGAAAATGTGATTTTCTGCCATGTTATAAATCCACTTTAATAAGGCCAGCTAGATAATATAGGTCTGTGAAAAGAGCTATAAAGAGAATAAAAGCATAAAAAACATGATTAATTGCACCGTTTCTGACTTGTATTTATCTCATATGTGAAGTCAGTTGTTGGATGACTAGTTGATTAGTGTATAAAATATATACAATAACAAATATATTTTTTTTACATCCTGTAAACCATAATTCTGCAACGTTGTGCAGATCTGCCTCTCTAATACGTTGAAATGCTTGATGTTTTGATCCGGCAATCGTCTAAAGTCGGATGTGCATGTATTCTCTCCTTCCTTTCCTAAAAGTGTAGCCCTGGCTAAACTAATGGGATCCTCCGAAACGAGTCGAATACGCCATTTTGGTGGTGCAGGATAAAAGTGACTTGTCCTTATGAGAGTGTGCTGGCAGTATGGTGAGGTTTAGAGATATTCCCTTGAATATTGCAGGAGGATTGTTGGGAGGATTTCAGATGTTGACACTTTTTTGGATGATGCACTTGACTTTCTAAGGGCAGAAAGGTGTTTGGTTCTGACAGCATCCCAGGTGAGACACTTGCAAAGCCGAGCGCTCAAATAATTCCCTCACAGTTCTGGCTCAGGTTGTTTCCTGACACCCAGAGCCAGGGGATTTATTACCACATTTTATTAAAGTATATAAATTACATTAAATGCATTCTCGTGAGCTGCTGCCTGTCTGGGAAAAAAAGTTGTGAAATCTGTTCTTAACACCACAAGCTTTTGGAAATCAATCTAGTTTTCTTTGAACTTGTTTTTTGATGCATGCAAACTCACTACTGCAATGCTAGGCTGGTTGCTTGGGTGTTGGTACAGTATATGGTTGCTAGGGTGTCCTGGTTAGGTGGTTGCAATCACAAATGTGTGGGATGAATTATGCACCAAAGTTTAATACAGAGGGTTAACGGGCTAAAAACAAACCCTTAAGCCTTTGTATGAGGAATAGTGACACTGATGCTTGTTTTAGCAATAACAAAATCTGCCTGCCAAAAACACAACAACATTAACCCACCATATAACAACATTAATATAAATGAAACAGCAGCGCCCGAACCAGAACTTGCCTCGGCACTGATCGAAATAAAAGCAGATATTATTCTTTCCCCTGAGAGGTTTCACAGAATTCAAACCGAAGTTGTGTGTGTGTGTGTGTGTGTGTTCGTGTGCACTTTTGGGTTATGAATACATGAAGTTATTTCTCTTGCTTCTGACCTTTATCTAGCCATTCAAAAAGACAGACATATTGAAGTCACACACAATGTACTGGATAGAGAGAGAACAAAACAACAAAGAAGAAAGAATGGTAACTTTAGCCTGTTGAAAAAGATTGGCTCGCAGAGCAGAATAGATTTTCAGGCTGAATTATGTTGGTTAGTGATATTTTGGTGGTCTAGCAGAGCCAAGGCATTCATTTGCAAAACTAGTTTTTGTCTTATTTCCCTTAGAATTTTCTAAAAATCCTTGAAACAAGGTCAGTTTATTTGAACCAGAACACTGATATTAAAACTTGTGTTAAATGAATTTATCTTTAATATGAGTGTATTTTGAATTACTGCACTGGCAGATTATTATTTAAAAAAAAATTCAAGGGGGGGGGGGGGGGGGGGGGGAATACAGTGCATCTAAAAAATGGGGTCGTCTTATATTCGGGGTCTAGATATTTACATGTCAATATTACACCCTCAACAAGATGGCGAGCCAACAAAGACTTAAAGTCTTAGAAAAGTCTACTAACAGTCAAAGAAAAGCTTATCGCAGACCTAAAAGCGTCCGCTTCGAAGAAACTGACAGGCAAGTGTGTCAGTACGTAGCCGAAAAAATAAATGAGGGGCTGCCGCTGCCCATAACCAGAGCCGTCATCCAGCTGAAGGCACTGGAAATCGACAAAGAGCTGAACTTACCCACCAGTGAGGCCCATCATTTCTTATTCCGGCTACGTACTGACACACTTGCCTGTCAATATCCTCGAAGTGGCCGCTTTGATGCGGCATAATGGATTAGCGCTTGCCCTCCACCTTCAGGGAGAACTGCTGTCTTTTCAGCGCTATGTGCTCGGCCTATGGGAAAAAAACGAAAACATTCCATAGATCCCCTGGATCAGATGGGTAATGTGGATCAAACACCTGTGTTTTTGACATGCCAGCATCTGTCACTGTACATCAGTCATAGTGAAATCCACTAAATAAGAACTTCAGTTTATTTGTATGGTAGCTATGCCATCAAGTGTTAACTTCTGCATCTGATTGTTGTTGGTACATTTTACCAGTATTTACCATACATTAAATACATAAATTAAAAATGTAAATATAAAATGTTTTTTCAAATAAAGTATTTTCTTTAAAAGACAAGATTTGGTCTTCAAAAAGCCTTTTTCCAAAAGGTACATCTTGAAAAGGGGGGGTCGTCTTTTATTTGGAAACAATACGGTAAACAAGTTGAAAAAATCTGCCAATGCAATAAGAAATATATATTGAGAATGGCATTAATTCACTCTCATACACAGAAATTAACAGCCCAAGCTCATTAGAAAACCGTAACTGTGGCAACATTTTTGCAAAACGCAAAATACATGGTGTCGTGTACGTTTTGCGACAGTTTCAAAGTGAAATGTCCAGTGAGTGGCGCTAAAAGCACCACTTTTATTTCCGGAACAGATGAACCTGAATATGGCAACATTTTACTACATTTTGTACGTATCACTGCAGTTCTCGTAATAGTTTTAGCTTGTTTTTGAACAGTTCGAGTAGGACCAGAGGGGTTACATTGGTGCCGTGACCCGGATGGGAGTGAGGTTTAGGGGGGGTGAGTGTAACGGAGGCCAGTTAGTGAGAGTTGTGAAGGTAAATCTCACTCCCCTGGTCTCACGAGTCACACTAGCGTCAGACGCCAGAGACTGCGGTCTTTAGTGTCCTTGTTAGATCGCCCGCCTCCCATGTTCGAATCCCGCTTGGAGTGGAGCGAGTAGGACCGGAGGGGTTACACAAGGTCCAGTGGGTCCATGTATTGCACAATTAGCATTGTCCAAAGATCAAAGCACTCAAGGAAATGGCATGTGCATTAAGCATGTGTTTTGAGTCTTGGCCTTAATTATGCGCCCCAAAGGTTAAAGTGCATCCCGTGTGGGTGGAATGTGCATGCTGTTTCATGGGCCTTGAAGAGCATATAAAAGTTATTTGATATGTAAATATTAGTTAAGTGGATGTGAGTTGCTTCTGTCTTAAAGTATTGTATGTGTGATGGCACCGTAGTATAAAGGGAGCTCCCAAAGTCTGACAAAAAATGCTTCTTTCACTTTTTTTTTTAATTGAAGGGATTTTTTTTTTTTTTTTTTTTTTATAATCCAAGACGATATTGCATTCTACAATAGGAACTATGCATTTGTTTTAAATATTACATACCTCTTCAATAATATAATGCTAATCCTATACAGTCACGTAAATATAACAATATTTAGCATATAGAAGCCAGTGTGGCAGTAAAGAAAATTTAAACTGACAACAGATGCCAAAATACAGCTCATCTCTGAAAGAAGACGTTAAAGAAGAACGTATGTTTTATGTGACACCAGCCATTAATTAAATGGGAGAGCCGAGCAAAAGCAGAATCTGAAATTACAGCCGGCGCATTAGTTCAAAAGAGGATGCGAGACAGGCAAACAGCGTTAGTCCTCAGGGGCGCTGTAAATAAATGGATTTGCTTCTTGGTGATGCGATTCTTCCAGCACTGACAGTTCATTCTCATATCCATGCCAATCAGGTCTTCTCACGCTATTATGATGTAATTTTCTTATTATATATATATATATAACGTATATATTCACCTGAAGCCAACTCGCTTAAAATGTGCATTCTGAGGACTGTAATGTTGCCTGCAGACCAATTACTCAGGAGCTCCATCTCCCCTGTTCAGACTGACATTACTGATTCTCTCTGATGTCAGTGATTCTATTAAATAATCTAAGATGTTTAGCTCACTCTTTTCATTTTAATCCGCTCGCTGCCATGGCTTGATGTCTCCTTTGATAAGACAGTATGGTTCAGTGGTTGAGTTGATCTTATTCTCTGCATCCTATACTGAAGGCAAAATGCTACAAAGGCTTCTGCTCTGCAGCATTTTGTCAGTCATGGTTAAAATCACAATGCATTTAGACGAATAGTTTGAAACAGTTCTGCGTGGTGTTATTCTTTATATATGGACATATCGGAATCATTTGCATTAAAATGCATACGATTTGAAGATTACATTTAAATAAAGATTTATTCATTATTTATTCATGTCATTCAACGCTGAATTTTCATCATCATTAATCCTATCTTCAGTGTCACATGATCCTTCAGAAACTGTAACATTGTAAATATCTTCACTGTCTCTTTGGGTCATTTAAATGTGCCCTTGCTGAATAAAAGTATTAATTACTTAAAGTTGCACACTGACCCCAAAATGGTTGTTTGATTCCCAGACAGCAATCCACATGTACCAGATGTGGCCCGGGTCTGGACCGACATTGCTGTCCAGGTTGGTATAGTGTATATATACTTTTTCTCACTGTCAGAAGGGGTACAGTAGGAGTCCATTTCTGTCCCCCAAGGTACAATCTACACTAACGTGCCCCATAGGGCTTATTATTGGACCTTAAGGTACATATATGTACCTTTTTGAGGGTCAAAAAGCATTAAAAGGTACATATATGTACCGTTTCTTTTAAACCCTTGAGGGTACAGCCCCTAAAGGTACAATTATGTACTTTATTTTCTGAGAGTGCTGTATTGATTTGTATAAAATCATTTAAAAAATTGATAAATGCAAATGAAATTGCTATATATGTATTTGGTGGAACTGAAATTAGATCAAATCGTCATGAGAGCTTTATGTGTTTGACCTCCACCGCTGCTTTAACAGATTCACTGTCCGCCAGCCAGATGCTGTTGCTTCACACTTTGCTTGAGAGTTTTTGACACTTTACTTTAAAAGTGTGTGTTGCTAAAGGGCAGGTGACAGGTTCTGGACTTCCTTCCATGTACGCTGAATTAGATGCTGCCAGACAGGATGACAAGGGGCACCTGTCGGATTTCTGCTTTCTGACTGGTTGCCTATTTTGTCAAGTGCCGAGAGATGTTCATTTTTGAAGCTTTTATATGAGGTTTTGTATGAACAGCTAAAACGGTTGCATTGTAACATTTATGAGGAAATGTGTTTTAACTGCCACACTAAAGGGAATGTGTTTTCTAATCTTATAATATTTTGTAGAAATTGATTCCCGCTTCCAAAACGCAGTGACATTGGATTTGTCAATATAGCCTGGAGAGCCCAACGAGAGCGAGGAACAGTACATTCTTATACTTTTATTGTCTTTTATTGTCAGATTGGAGTTGATAAAATGAGTGAAACAGCCATATAGCCAAGGATATCACAGAGACTTGAGGGTGGACTCAAATCAGTAAACCAAAAATACCTCGCTGAATATATCAGCAACCAAATAGCAACACCCTGGCAACCACTCAAAATACTCTAAAATCATGACAGCATGCTTACTTCACAAAATGTAAAGTTACAGCTGTTTTAAACAGATTTAACAGTCCTTGACAGTCTTTACCAAATGACTATAATGCATCAGCCTGCAAATGTTTGATTCCTTGTCAGTCTGTGTCCATGTTGCAACATAGACTCATTGGAAAAACATGGCAAAAAACATACATAAAATGCACTGCAGTATCCAGCTGAAATGAACACTAGTGGCAATAAAACACCAACCACTTTTGTACCTTTTCACACAAATTATGATTACAGGGACGGATTATCCAATAATAGGCCTTTATCTCATTTCCTGGTTTCGGAACGTTCGAAATCGCCAAGCAGTGTACTCGCACTTCCGGTGGTTACTTAGTTACCTTTAGATGAAAAGTAGGTCAGTAAACTTAAATAAAATTGCGATATAGACCAGTGTCTGTCAATATTAAACCGAATAAAGACTATTTAAATAGGAATCATGCATGTTCTGCGTGTCTCTGTGAATGAATGGCACAGAGCTGAATGACACACGCGCTGTTTCATTTACCACACACACACTGAGGCACGCATGACGCTCGCGATGTTTTCTGCCTATATGAGGACATTAATGCACTTCATCAACACAGCCGCTCCGAGAGTCACTTCAGCAGCATTTTGGCTTCATTTGAGAAAAACTATCGTCATGTCATAAAACACAGAGAGACTCAAAGGTCTACACGGCAACCCGTCAAAATAAAAGTTCGGTTTAACCTTTGAAGAAAGTTTTGCTTAAATCCTTACGTTTTAAATAATTGGTTATAACAATTTAATTAAACCATTAAAATGGAATAAAAAAAAAAAAAAAAAAAAAATTTTGGGAGATGCGAGAGCGAAGTAGTCCAGTGATAATTAACAGGCATCCATGGTGAACGCAATAACCGGAAGACGCAGTACACTGCTTCAGCAATTTTTCGCGGCTACTTCCGGCGTTCTATTGTGATGCGATAAAGGCCTATGAAGACTTATTTTCATGCACTTTCTTACACAATACTATGTGATGACCTCAAAACACTTTTACCATAGTGCATGATTTGTAAACTAATACATTTTGATGTTTGCATCATATAACCAGCTCCGCTGACTAAATACAATTGCTTGGTAACTCACATGGTATAGCGCTGCAATTGTGATGTGAATCACTTGGGTACAAATCACAATAAAAGAGATAAAAAGAGTTTGCAATTGTTAACACTATCAGTTAGGTTTAGTGTGGGTGGTACGTTATTTTTAAATTCGATAGAGCATTAACTTTTTAGCACCACTCACCAGAGATTTTATTTCCGAACTGCTATATCTAGAACAACCATTGTTGGCAGATTTGCGTTCATCTGTTTAGAATAAAAGTCACTTTTAGCGTCACTCGCTGGAAATGTATCTTTGAAAGTGCCACAAAACATGCGAGGAGAAACGTAATATCATTGTGAAGAAATGTGCAACTCCAGCCACATCACAGGACACAATGTGAGGGCAGCAAAAAAAGTGTGCAATTTCAGAACACACCTTTGAGTGGAAACAACAGCCAATCATTTATCGATCTGAAAATAACATACTTGAGACATGCTTTCACAACTGTGTTTCTCAAGTAAGGATATTTTCTCAGACAAGAGAAATAACATAGAATGAAAAAAATCAAATAATAATAAAATCTGATTTCTGGTGATTTTCACTCAATTGTGTTTTTTTTATTTTATTTTTTAGGCTAAAGTGTTTTAAATGCTTTAATGTGGATAAATTGTGCTACTGAAAAGTGTTTTTTTTTTCAAATGGTGGGGGATAAAACACTTAAGAGAATTGTTCAAAAAGTTTAAAATGTCTAGCAACTGCATAGCAACACACCAAAAAAACACTCTGCACTGCAATGCTCCGACATCCACAAACAATAGCCTATAGAATCGTTTGCATGAGCAAAAACGCTTAATTATTTTCCGAAACTGCAAAAAATCTACTTACTATATCTGTGCTTAGTTCTTCTGTGGAGGAAAATAATACTGTGTGAGTGAATGAAATGTTGACTTCAGTATGATCTATTGTGCTAGATACTCCACTATAATACCGTAAAGGTCAATCAAAATCCATAAAGCAGTCGCGTAGTGACAAGACGACCGACGTCATTAGAGAGAGATGGAAAAGATGAGGCATCCTGACCATTGACATTTCGTCATTATTCTACAGATTTCATTACAAAAGCATTAATGTATTGTTTCCAGGCTTGTTGCATCATCAGGATGATTCCAAACCTGCCGGCATGTTTTACTGAGAACTATCTGTGAATGCCTTCAAATGCCACCTCGTACGAGGGTGCAAAAGTGCAGTGATATTTCAAGGCATGTTCACGAGGCCATCTTCATAAACAATCGCAAGGTATTTTACATGCTGAAAAAGACATGGAGTCATTGTGACAAACATCTCTATTTGAATAGGAACTTTTTTTTTTTTTTTAATGTACTAGTTTTTGCTTTGCACTTTCAGTATGAATATTTGATTTTGCCTTATTGGGACACCTACACACAAGCTCAGTGGTTCTCATCTGCTTTTTTCTTCAGGACCCAGATTTTACATTGGGCATTTGGTTAATTAATATTGTGGTTTTCAAGGATGATGGCATGCCATGCAACCTGTACATTTTGTCTTCTGTTTAATTCATTTCCACCAAGTGACAGATAAATTTGCACAGAGCTTTTGAAGTAAAAAAAAAATATGGGTAGCATTTTCTCCAACCTTTTAAAAATGTGATTTTTCATTGTAGCTATTATTATGTGGACTTATGATCGATTGATCATTCATTCGTTCGTTCATTCATTCATTCATTTAATTTAATTTGCATTTAGTTTTATTATTATTATTATTATTATTATTTATTTATTTTTTTTATTTTTTTGCTGTCATCACAACAGACCAATTTGGGTCACACCAACAGCTAAGAACTCTATCTTAATTTTGCTATAAGTAGCAATAAAAGTTTACATGTGTCTTATGTTTCTAAATTATTTCATTAAAATATGATGGGCCTTTTCCACTTAGTTTAATTGGGATGGCGTTCACCAGAACCGAAAGTCAACACAAAACAACATTCATAACCAATTGTCCGTTCGCAAAGACCCGTCCCCCCCTCAGTTACTGTTGCTATGTCCGACAAGCCACGCCGCTCTCACGCCACACATTATATTCTCACACAGTGAAAAGTACATCGCGGAGCAAAGAGGACACTGACAACGCGCTGACAGACAGGACAGACAAGCTTACTTTTGGTATGAAACAAAGTATCAACTTTCAAATTTAACCCTTTTTAAGAGAAATTTAAACAATAAATCCCGGTTTGTGGCTCTTTAAAGGGATACTTAACCTCTGGAAAGATGAATGTGTATTTAAATTGGGTCATTTATGTAGTAGAAATGTGAAATTATTTTTGAATTTGGAGCTTTCTAGACTGAGAAAATCCAGAAAATGTATTTTTGGCTCATGTGGATGAAAGACAACAACTCCCAGAATGCCCTAGGAGGCCACTCCCAAGCCACGCCTACCAGTTAGAGAGCAGTTAAACAACAAAGCTAAGCTACTAGTGAGTCTCCGTGACGAGTCTGCCCAGGTTTTTGAGATCGCACAAAATGTCCGGGATTCGGCTTTTGCGTTCTACAGTCGCCATTCATCATGTTTACTGTGGCGAGCAGGACGAGGCTGAGGGCCGCGGGAGAACAACGCGAGGCCGGTGGCGTGATTACAGATGAGCGACACCTGTGAGATGCACTGGCTATTTCTCACGGAGGAGCGGGAATTTTCTTAGCAATGCTATAACGCACATCAACCGATCACTTGTTTAGCGTTCATGTAAACACTACATTCAGATTCACCAATCGGAATGAATTCAGTTAGATTGAAACAAAAGGTGTGCATGTAAACAATGAATGGGGGGCAAAAGATGAATCCCGGACATTTTGGACGATCTCGATGGCCGGACATGTCCGGGAAAAAGAGGATGTATGGTAACCCTTACTACTCAGCTTTCTCCACAGAATAAGAACCCGTTAGCTTAGCTTCCAAATAAAAGATGGCTGACAAGATTTGTACATTCTGTGAGTGAGATCCCACCCTCTATGGGCAGGTTGAAAACATGCGGAACTACTGTAGCTCCTACTACTGGCTGTAGTCTCTCGCCTCTGGCCAAAAAATCGCTGTGGCGCCTCAGTTAAAGCTGCTCGTGAACCGATCATCTCTTCCTTCGAGTAAATGTATAGCATAAAATAAACATAAATATACAACAGAAGGAATGTTGTTTCAACCATGGAAAGACGTCAATACACACAGTTTTTCAAGTTCAACTCCACCGATGTTAATCAACTGACTTGGCGGACTTGGCGGATTTAGCGGATGGCGGATTATGATTTGTCAGATCGCCTGTCAATCAAACTCCCTGTGAAGGGTAATTTACGTCTGTAATGTAAAGGATTTCAGGGTCAAATAAGACAAAATATGACACTGACGAATTGGAAAAGAGCCACAACGTTTGTTATCTGTATCTCCTGTTTGCAATAAAATATTTTTAGAGTGCAGACTTTCTTTTTTTAGCATTTTAGTCAAATAAGAAAAACATCTGTAGGGCGGGGCTTGATTTAATAGTTTACTTTGTTTGTGAAAAATGTCTCTGTTTTACAGATGGTTGAAAAATGGAGGGATTGGTTTGTCATTTTATAGGCTTTTTTTCTTTTTTTTACCCCTTTGGAATAACATGCAAGGATGAATGATTCTGATCTCATGTCAGTCAACATAAACCATACATGCTTGGAAAATCAATCTGGAAATTTCTGCTCCCAACATTTGCATCAGTCACACGCTGTAATGAAAAGGCAAATGCCAAGTCCTCACAAAGCTATTAACACGATACTAGGCATTCTGGTTAATTGTGTTATTAATGAACGATACAATTTGAGGCCCCTCACTTGGTGCAATGACTTGTGCGAGCACAAATCAGTCTGACATTAGCTCTATAGCAAAGCAGGGACAACAGAAAAAGAGGTGCTGAACGCGACATCCATTATCCATTTTGAAATCATGTCCAGAAATCATGATCCGCATAGTGCTTAATAGAGTTTTATATGCATGAATGTAATTGTTTGTGGATGATTGCCACTCAATTTGTGACCTCTTCTCCGCTGCGTTGCTGTACAAAATGACCTTTAAATGATTTCTCCATTTAGTCATATTCAAGTGTATAATAGACTTTCTTATTCTATGCCTTTATTGCACCAATTTCACAGACTAAAATACTTTCATGAGACATCTCTCTCTTTTTTTTTCTCTCTCTGTCTAATTTTCATATTTTACCATCGTAAATCTTGTTGGTACTCTGATGCTTTTGTGGGTGCCTTTAAATCTATCAGCCAACACAGAGCCACGCATGAGAGCGTTTAGCAGATCTCTCACGAGAAGGGAAACAGTTTCCACCCCTTAATTTACTGCCAGGAACGGCCGGCTGACGCAGTCACGGCTAAGTAGCTGACTGCGCTGCCGGATCAATTCTTCTGCAGCTGTCACATTCTCAGTCCTGATTTTATCAAGATTGGCCAATCTTTAGCTTTTGTAAAGTACAGACTTTGAGCATTTGAAACGAAAACGTACACCAGCTTCTGAGAGACGACAATTTCAAGAAAATGAGTCGAGATAAAAAGCTACAGCAAACCTATATCAAGAAAGCTTGAATATTTGTTTTGCTTTGTAATCCGTTTGTTATATATAATATGAAACTAGTAGATTTGAGTATATTTTTGCATTTTCAGAAGATTTTAGTTGATCCTATTCATGCAAAAGTGGCCTCCAGTATGCCAGTGTGTTGCTAGGACATTGCTAGTGCACTGAGAAAGAAAAAGAAAATAGTAACATCTAAATTAACTAGTTTTATTCGAGTCAAAATTATTATTTAACACCACTGAATAAACCTTAATACATTAATTTATATCAGCTAAATTAATTGTATGGGTTGAATCAATCAGAAATAGCTCTCTAAGGTAATACTTGCAGGTTGCTACTTTTTTAGAGTCTAGGGTGGTAGCTTGGTTGCTTATTTAACCAGGTTAAAAGTAGCACCCAATGCAATATGATTCAATGCAATGTTGAAAACAATGTTAAAAACTATTGACGGTCCTACTCGACCCACTCAAACCGTGGTCTCCGGCGTGGGAGGTGGGCGCGCTAACAAGGACGCTAAAAACCGCAGCTCCTAGCATTCCTCTTGAGATCAGGGGGTGAGGTTTACACTCACAGTTCTTACTGGCCTATGTCCGTTACACTCACCCCCCATAAACCTCACTCCCATCCGGGTCACGGCACCAAATGTAACCGGACCTACTTGACCCGCTCCAAGCGCGATTCAAACTGGGGTCTCTGTCGTGGGAGGTAGGCACACGAATAAGGATGCTGGGGTCTCTGTCGTGGGAGGCAGGCGCACTAATAAGGATGCTTGCACAGCACTTACTGGCCTATGTCCGTTACATTAGCAACAAGTAACTTTTTTCTATATCTCGTTAGCAAGCATATTTAGATAGCACTATAAGTAACTTTGCAACTATACATGTAAACTACCTGTCATTAATTTACAATTCATATTATAGCTGTTATCTCATTAGTAGACTGTTAGGTTAGCATTAGGGTTTGGCTTGTATTTGCAAAGATACTTGACCAGTACAGCTCTGCACTCATTGTGTTTTGTCTTCCGGTTTTTATTTCCACAGCATGAAGGTAAGATCTTACAGATTTATGAATGAACCACTCGTTTAAAAATCGACCGGTCTACTGACATTTGTTACGACATCCGCTTTAAACATTACAGTGCTCATAATAACTTTCATTAACTCTACAATAAGAAACTCCACTTCACCAGCTAATTACTCTTCGACATCGATGCCATAGAAATATGCAGAGCTATCTCAAAAACTGAAGTTCAAACACACATTTCTAAATATGGCTGTGCACTTGTTTCTCTAGCACTAAAGGTCTAGTCAGTAGAATTTCTGTTGGGGGACTATCAAAATAAAGTGTTGTTAAGTCTACTAATGACTGCTAGTTGACATACAGACCCTTTCCAAAAAATTTGAATATCATGGAAAAGTTTATTTATTTCCATAATTCCATTCAAAATGTTAAACTTCCATAGATTATAGATTCAGGGCCCACAACTTAAACAATTTCAAGTATTTAGTTGTTTATTTGTACATCATTTGGGCTTCCAGCTCATAAAACCCACGAAAACAGGATTTCAAAAAATTTGAATATTACATGAAATCACACAGTAATTACACAGTAATACCATGGTCATTGAACCAGGTTTTGGTTATTGTGGCAGTGTGGGCAGGTGCAAATCCTGCTGGAAAATGAAGGAAGCATGAAGTGCTCTGAAAATGTCCTGGTAGACGGCTGCGTTGACTCTGGATTTAATAAAGCACAGTGGACTAGGGCTGGGCGATATATCGCATGGCATTGTTAGGCGCATCTCGTCAGTAAAGCCGTTTCCTTAATTAGTAGTAAATCGCCATCACCTGCTTTCAGATGGAGCGGCATTTACAACACGGACGTATCGCCTGCGATAATTAATGCGATATGGCTCAGCTTGTCAGTTAACTACGGCTCTGTGTTGTAAATGCCGCTCCATCTGAAAGCAGGTGATGGCGATTTACTACTAATCAAGGAACCGGCTTTACTGACGAGATGCGCCTAACAATGTCATGCGATATATCGCCCAGCCCCACAGTGGACCAAAGTCCTCTTTTCTGATGAGAGCAAATTTTGCATCTCATTTGGAAACCAAGGTCCCAGAGTCTGGAGGAAGAATGGAGAGGCACACAATCCAAGATACTTGAAGTCCAGTGTGAAGTTTCCACAGTCTGTGTTGGTCATGGGCTGGTGTTGGTCCACTGTGCTGTCCACTCAACGCAGCCGTCTACCAGGACATTTTCAGAGCACTTCATGCTTCCTTCAGCAGACAAGCTTTATGGAGATGCTGACTTCATTTTCCAGCAGGATTTGCACCTGCCCACACTGCCACAATAACCAAAACCTGGTTCAATGACCATGGTATCACTGTGTAATTACTGTGTGATTTCATGTAATATTCTAATTTTTTGAAATCCTGTTTTCGTGGGTTTTATAAGCTGGAAGCCCAAATGATGTACAAATAAACAACTAAATACTTGAAATTGTTTAAGTTGTGGGCCCTGAATCTATAATCTATGGAAGTTTAACGTTTTGAATGGAATTATGGAAATAAATAAACTTTTCCATGATATTCTAATTTTTTGGAAAGGGTCTGTATATTTGCAAAGTTACGAATAGTTAGTAGAATGTCCATAAAAGTGTTACCTTGCATGCTAACTAGTCAACTTGAAACTTGAAACATGATGGAAAAAAGGATTGATAGTGGTTCTGGCTGAACTTTGTACAATATGTGTGGACTTGTTTAATTTATTTAGTTTATTCAAGCAAACTGTGTGAATACTTCAGACCATTGTGCTCATTAATTTTTCAAATGCTGGCTTTTGAGGTTGCAGGCAGAGTTCTCAACATTTCAAGATGCTTATTGACTCCTTGAAGCCTTTAAAGTTGCAGATACTAGATACTGTATCATCCGAACAGCAGGCAGTCTGGTTTCTATTGCTGTTTTCTTTGTTTTTCTTTTTGTTTGTTGCTTGTTTATTTTAGATACAGTTAACGAGTCAAGAACTGCTGGTGTAGACGAAGTAGGCCCCATTACTTCGGCTTTACCCAGAAATCAGCAATTTCTAAACTTTCTCTGCCGCAACACATTTTCATCCATATTAAGAGGTCAGACTGCCAGCAGGCCGAATCCTTGGACCTCATTAGCATCATTGGGGATAGCAAGTCGACTAGTGTATTGATGGGCAATACTGGGATTTGATTGACCTTTAAGTAGATGGAATCAAGGTTTGAAGATGTCAAGAAGTGGACTAGTCATTTGAGCCATGGCTGCTGTTAGGCGAAAGTAGACATCAATCTGACAGCTGCTTTGCCATGACAAAATGAGGGAGAAGTGGATCGACACTAGGACAAATAAATGTCCTGTGTTTTAGGCCATTTCCAAGCACTTTCAGGTTTCACATTGACAACATCAGGCTTAAATAAAAGATGAAAAGTGCCTGGCCGTGTATAGAGCACTTGAATGATTCACTTCACTATGTAAAACATAACAAGGCTTCTTGCTTTGCTTCTCTAGAGTGGAGAAATTGAATGTCAGCATGCGAAAGGAGATTGATTTTATATGTACTATACTACTGGCAGAGAACTTAACATGACTTGATGCTTGTAATTTGAAGTCTGATTCTTACGCATCCTTTTGAAGACCCCATGAAATGAGAGCTTTGTAGCTTTTAATCAGTTTTCTTTTGATGTCATCTAATATATCATAGTGTGGTTGCATTTAAAATGTATTTTGCATAGACTATACAACATTCAGTCTTGTTCTTCAAGGGAAAAAATTGTAGAGTCATCTTGCATGCACATTACATACACATGTTTGCTCTCTAGAATATGAATGCCCCCCCTCCTAATGCAACCTGCTGGCAAATAGCAGCAGCAAGTTGCAAATCATGGTTCATGGCTGTGTTGTAAACATCATAGCTTGGAAAGAAAAGTGTGCTCATCAAGAGATTTCATGGGGCTTTGCATTTTTCATAATTCAGTGTTTGGGTGAGATAAAACTCTGACTAGACTTGTGAATTTTTGAGTCTTTTTGACTGACTCTTGACTGTTAAGTTGGTGACAATGTAATATTCAAGCTGTTTTGCAACTATGGACCTGTTCACAGCTGCAACTGCATGTTATTTTATTACTAATACTTTCTTCCCATCTATCAAAATCACTATGTAATATGTCTAAAGCAATATTTGAGATATAGGCAGCTGACAGTGGAGCTTACACTCTATTCTCAAACTGCAAGGAACATGCAAAAGCTATAATGCTAACAAACAAGTGGTTCGAAAACAAGTGATGTATAAAGCAACTGATGAGAAAAAGGAAATGCTAATTATATATATATATATATATATTTATATATATATATATATATATATATATATATATATATATATATATATATATATATTTTTTTTTTTTAAATGCTCTTAATAATTTTTATAGTATTTTATTGTGTTGTATTTTTGTGTAGTAATGTACAATACATAACAGAATGCTTATATTATTGACATTATATTGCTATGACCATATAGTATAACAAGCTATGACAAGGTGTTTAATGTTTGACTGGTTACTCCTGCTGGTAGATGGTGTAACTACACCTTCTGTTTCTAAAAATAAAATGTTTCTTCATTGATTGGTATTCAAAGATTTATGTTATTTAACTTGATTTATTTCATTTTACATATATATATATATATATATATTTTTTTTTTTTTTTTTTTTCACAGATGCTTTTATTTAATTTAATTTTGTATTTTTTTATCATATCATATCTTATTCAACAGATGTTTTTTTTTTTTTTTTTTTTTTTTTTTTTTTATAACATATAATCTCTTGCAAATGCATAATATATTTCCATTCAAAAGATTATGTGGTCATCAGTCATGACAACATTTTCCTGCGGCTCTAGATTGATTAGTCACATGACATATTGAGTGAAACGCTTCAAAAAGTGGATCCATGAGCAAAGATTTCAAATTCTTCTGGGACATCCTGCCATTTAGATTAATTGAAATGTAGCTTTTTAGTTAGCCATCAACTTTTTACTGCATTATAGCTAGTTAATTTGTATGGCTCAGCATAAAAGAGGCAAAGAGGATAAGTGCACACTGCCCCCCAGAATATCAATAAAGACTTCTTAACCTCTGGATCGGCGTGCGTTTGTTTCCGGTTCCTGATGCCCATAAGGCAAGTAATCTTTTAAGTGTTATCTCAACCCAGTGCTGCGTATATTCTTACTCCCCTGACAGCACGTTTTATTGCATTGTCTGCGGCCTGAGGCTACATCGCAGTCAAAGCTGGATATCTTCTTTAGTGACCGTTCCAACGTAGCAGCTCTGCAAACTTAGCAGTATTGACTCGTGCACTTGCCCTACAGCATCAAACCAAGATGGATGAATCAAGGAGGAGCGTCTTGGCCTTGAAAAAAAGCTGTAATGTAATTCCAGTTCTTGTGTGATCCGTCGTGACCTCGTGTGTGCTACAATCAGCTCGACTCAGCGAGAATTTGTGCCAATGCTGAAGAACCACAAGAATAAAATACTGGGGTGAAAGATGTGACCTCATCTTCCAGCTCATTTCAAGCCCAACGTTCACAAAAAACAAGACAGTACAATAGAGTACAGTACCCTATCATAATTTCGATTATTATATGGCTCTGAATGAAGAATTTAATGATATTGAACGTAAATATATTTATTTATTTATAAAGAAAATCATTATAAATACATACATACATACATAACAGCAAAATAGTTTTTAACTTTTTGGGAAATTTTTCCTGCCTCGGGACTACAGGTGAAAATTAGCATTTATGCTATAACCTGGCTCATTTACAGTCTACAGAAATGTTGGATTGTCCATTAATGTGCACTGTCCCGAATAAATAAATAAATAAAATAAATAAAATAAATAAAATAAATAAAATAAATAAAATAAATAAAATAAATAAAATAAATAAATAAATAAAATATTTTTTGTGAATGTTTTATTTGTTCTTATTACTTGAATTTAATAATAAAAAAAAAATATATTTTTTAAATTGCTAAACATTCAACATTGCACAGTTTGAATAACAGATTGAATTTCCAGAAATGTTAAGAATGTAAAATATGATTTATGTAGCCTATGTATTTGCAGCCAGATAGATATATAGATATATAGATATATAGATAGATAGATAGATAGATAGATGGATGGATGGATGGATGGATGGATGGATGGATGGATGGATGGATGGATGGATGGATGGATGGATGGATGGATGGATGGATGGATGGATGGATGGATGGATGGATGGATGGATGGATGGATGGATGGATGGATGGATGGATGGATGGATGGATGGATGGATGGATGGATGGATGGATGGATGGATGGATGGATGGATGGACGGATGGACGGATAAATGATTTAGATGAGTATATGCCTCTGAATGAAGAATATAATATTAATGCATGTTATTTATTTATTACTTGCTGTAAGCTATGTGCACCAGACTGAAATAATATTTGTGAGCAATATTTTTCACTTTTACAGTTTAAATAACCCTAAATAAACCATTGCTCTTAAAGATTGTTTTCATCTCCTTCCTGTTTAATTTCACCATTCACAGAAGCAATTTCTCTGACTTTGCTTAAGAGGGACTTTGATCAAAATGTCAGACTGTGGCCTGACAAAAAATCACCTGTTAAAACTCTTCATTATCAGCAGACGGCTTTTTGTAGCTCACACTTGAACCATCAGCATTCATTGTTTTATTCGCTAATATGAAGTCCGCTTAACTTGATCCTGCAACATCATCCCGCCGGTTAAGGGGATGATTTAAACATGCGCTGAGTGAGGTCTGTTTGACTCCCCCAGTGCGTCCTGATCCCGCCAGGGTGAGAGCGATCCCAGGCTTTAGCTGGAAATCTAGCACTGCAGGAAACACAGGAATGATAATCATAATCCCAGCAGACTCTTTTTAGAGAACTGAGCATACTTCCGAAGAAAGGAAGGTCAGATTATTGAAGCATTTGTGACACAGGATGGAACACCTTTGAGAATACTGAGGATTCTCAACCTCTCACTTATTAAGGAATCAGCATTCAGCGCGCTTCACTATAAGACCAGCACGGCGAGGTTTCAGACTAGTTTCTGACGTGAATGAACATGTTAGCAATGCAGTCACGCTCACTTCCATATATTTCCCATTCATTGAAGTAGAGAGCATATCACCGGTTTAAGCATTTATTGTTAAAACTTTACAATAAGCTCCCATTAATGTATTAACTTACAGCATACATTATACACTTGTTACAGTATTTAGGCTATTAATCTTTGTTAAAGTTAGTTAATAAAAATATTCATCAACAACTATTCATTGTTCTAATACGGTCCATTACATACCATTAACAGATACAACGTTTTATTTTATAATGTATTATTAAATGTTAAAATTAACATGAACTAACATAACAAGTGTTTTTTCATTGTTCATGGAATCTTATGGTAAAGTGTTACTGATTTATTTAATGGTATACCATTCATATGTTTAGGTTCAGTAAGAAATATATTTATTTATTTATCTATTTATTTTTTGTAGCAAGGACACATTAGAGCATTTTTGATTAAATAAATGCAGACTTGATGATCAGAAGAGACTTACCGATCACCCCTTAGCAACAAATTACTTCAGAAGACTTGTCATGGAGCTCAAAAGGCTTATTATGAGTCTTATAACATATGCAATCATGCATGCTTACATGTGCATGTTGCATTATATATATTACTGTACACAGTATACATTTAGTAATTCATAGAGTACAACTAAAAATATCTGCACATTGGAGAAAAGTGTCACACTGTGTGCCTGAGGATACTGACGTAGGGTTAGTGGTCGACCCTGAATGTTCAATTTGCAGGTACGACTGGGTTTTGCATAATTTAAACACATATGACAGGATTCTGTTTGGTGGTCTAAAGTGACTTTTCCTTTAAGAGACGGCTCAGATGGAGAGTTTAAAACAGAACTAATAAAATAAAAAGGGGTCGAGGAGAGAGAATCTGTAATATCAGATTGGCGTATGGCATATGATCACAATGTTCCCATTAACATTTGACAGTCACATCAATCTTATCGGTGAATTGATAGTATTTCCATTTCATGTCATTTCGAAAATGGATGCTAAGGAAGGAAATGAACGAGATGCTTTACATTAAGTACTTTTTTTTTTTTTTTTTTTTTGCTATTAATTAAATTACATTTTAAGACTTTTGACTCACTGAAATTTCCAAATTTCCAACTCCCTATTTTTCATTTAATGGATTCTAGCCACGGACAATTGGATGTACACAGCATTCCCAAAATCACATTGAGGGAACATTACGGGTTTCCACTCCACTTTGATTGATAGTGGTGGCCTGAGCTTCGGAGCGCACCATGGGGCATGGCAATATCGAACGCACAGACCCATTCTTTCCATTTCATGGAGACCTTTTCATTAGGCAAGCTGGTGTTCTGTGTTAAAAGTCCACCCTGACTCATTTTCGAATAGATTTTGCATGGCATAGAGGATCCCCCATCGCTGTCCTCCCCGTGGGGCTCTCACCCTATTGCTGCTTTTAAAGTGATAATGTGTTTAATTTCAGCATGTCATTGGTTCGGCCCCTTACTGTTTGGTCAGCTTTGAAAATGCATGGTGGTTTTGGTCTGCATTTAGTAAAGTAGTAAAATAGACTATTTTGTTTACCTTTTTACTAAATTTAGAGCAAAAATAAATAAATAAATAACCTCTTATATTAAAATCATTCCAATTTGTTACTGTAGTCACAAATAGTATAAAAAAAAAAAAATAATCAATTTCACCTAAACACTTAAATATAGTATCACTTAAAGACTATTGCACAGTGTCAGATACTGTACATATACCCAAAAACCAAATTGAAAAGTTTTTCCTTAAAACTCTGCATAAAGAGACATATATAGTATTTATGCATCGAGTTAATGTAAATAACGGCATTTTTTAATAGTGCAATCATGTACCTGTGTGATGTTAAATTGTAATATTTTATGTTTACTAACAAACGAAATTTATACGAAAGCGAATGGCTAGCCAATGAAGTCTGCGTAAAATTGGAGTAATGTGGAAAGATTTCTTTGTGTATGTAAGGACCCTAGCTGCAGAGTTCTGAATCTGAATCTTCCATACATTGTAAAAAATAATCCTATAAAAAAAAAAAAAAACGGTGGCAGCTGTGGTTGCCAGCATTATACCGTAAAAATACGGTATGTTACTGTTTTTGAAATTAACAGCTAAATATAGTTTCGTCAGCTGCAGTATAAAAGTGCAGTAACATGGCATATTTTTACGGTATGATGCTGGCAACCACAGCTGCCAGAAGTTTACCGTTTTTTTACAGAATAATTTTTTACAGTGTAGAAAACAGAATTGCAGTAGTCAAGCCGTGAAGTGATGAAAGCGTGAACTAGGGTCTCAGCATCGCTGATATTCAGAAATGGACGCCAGCACGCGATATTACGAAGGTGAAAGAAGACAGACTTAGTGAGCGAGGAGATGTGTGGAAGGAAGGAAAGCGAGGAATCAAAGATTATACCAAGGTTTTGGACAGTGGTGGAAGGTTGAACCAAGACTCCAAGTCTTGAACAGTCTGGACTTTACCTTTCTCTCTTTTTTTACTGCCTCAGACCTCTTTGAAGTCATTATATTGCATTAGCCTTCACTGATAAAAGATAGATGTGCTTTTGACCTCATTCTAAGGCCAGACAGTATAATAGAAGAGGGTTTTCACTGAGCTCCTTTGAACATTGGAGTGTTGAGAGTAACAGGCTGGCTCGTTTCACGGAGGCCATCTGAGCACAAATAGACATCTGTCTGTCATATGTCTGCTGAAATATGTTTTTGTTTTTTCTCGAATGGATTATATATTCTTATCAAGCGGCAACCTCCCCGTCTCTCTCTTTAAACCAACACGGAAGTGACTTAAACTGCAATTCGTTGACTGGCCGCGCAATTCGTTGACTGGCCGCTTGAGGCTGTTGTCAGAAGTGAGTCAAATCTGTATCTCCCCCATGTTAAAATGCCAAATTTTACAGCAGAAAAAAACGTGTTTACAGCCTGGTGTCTGTATGTGGCTTTGGTCTATACAGCTAATTTTGCCCTTCATAACAACTGTGAGGGTGGTGAATTTTTTTATAACTCATCCGTTTAGTTGATTCATATTTAAAGTTCTGCATAATTAAGGGTGTGGCCACTTGAGTGACAGGTGGGTTGTCGCTGATGTCAATGCTAGCCGTTTGTCTGCTGTTACTAGCCGTCACTTCACCTCACCAAGTGTTAGCTGCTGAACTTGCCATCTCTGCAGTGTTTTGTGCTTTTTTTCGGGATTATTTCATACAATTTAATACACCCATTAAGTTACTTCGCCCACGGCTTAGGATTCCGTTGTTGTCGTCGAGTATCGTTCGAGAGAACAACCAGCGCTGTATTTCAGTTTTCCTCTGTGAACATGCACATCGGACCCAATGGATGTCTGACAATTTCGTTGCTTTTTGGAGTTTTCAGATTTAAAAACGTCAATAAAGGCTTGTTCGTTCTGCTCTCACGGAACAGATATAGATTATAATATGCTTATGTACTGTCAGATGAAATCAGGCGTCGGCGCTTTCTCCATCCATGTAATAAATGCACATCCTTGAATGAGCGCGGATTTTCTAGCGCATTTACTTGAACTTCATAGGCAATAACGTTATATCTATGGTTTAACCCATTTGAGAGGCGGCCAAAATCAGAATTTAAAATGGACTGAATAAACTCTCTACGAACTTGACGATCGATGCCGTGCTGACGGACCATAGACTATAAAAAAAGTGTGACTGACATGTAACGTTATGCACATAAATCACTGTCACACACACTCTCTCAGAGTAATATTAAGAGTTCCTGCATTATACATTTTCAACTAGCAGAACAGTACAGAATCACGATACAGTCTCACATGTAGCCATGTCTTTTAACTATTATAATATTTCGAAGGGCAAAAATAGGAACTTTTAATTGGCTTTACATCATCAACTGTCACTTTAGCGCGAGGCCCTGTGCAGTCGCAGACTTGGTACTGTCAGTTGCATATAACGTTATAGAATAACCTCCCCAGCCTGCATAGATATAAACATATATCTATGCCCAGCCTGAACTAAAAATTCAATCACGTCGAGCTAGGTAATTTCAGATACAGCCAGGCTCCAGCTCCACTCACGCCCCGCCTCTGCCCATTTTCTGTAATCCGGGAGTGACGCAAGGCCAAGATGGCGACGGCCGGCTCCGCCCACTTTAGGCTTCAAAAATGCTCTTCAGAAACCTACGGGTGACGTCACGGACACTACGTCCATATTTTTTTACAGTCTATGATTCTTATACAAGTTTCCTGGTGACACGATGGTGTTGTATAGGTCCAGGCTAGTCGTCACGTGTGTTTTACTCCACATTTCTCATAATAGGAACCTGCTGAATTCTGCTGAACTGACTTGAGAATAATATGTTTTTGGGCCAATTTTAATACATTTCCATGTTTAGCTGCCAAATTGTCAGAATTCTATGCCACAAGAGAATGTTTTTTTTTTTTTTTTTTTTTTTTTGATCAAGTTAGGAACTTTAGCTGATATTTGTGATTCATGAATGTGAATAAGAGCTGCTTAAATCAACCAAAAAGACCCATCTGGAAAATACTTCCAGCAATACACAACTGAGTCTCATATTACTGAGATTCAGACCTGTTTGAATGTCGCACATATGGCCAAGGTACCAATGAAAAACACCACACATCTTCCATTCCACTTGCATCCTCTATATGTGGGAATAATGTGTTTACATAGAAGAAGAATACAAAAAAAATACAAAAAACACTGTCAATGTTGGTAATGGGTAATGAGGTTTAGGAGCCATTTCCCAGGAAATGTCAGTAATTCCCAGCTGTCATATTTTGAAGCTTGCTTTGTTTGCATTACTGAATTATGGTCACAGCTGGGCAGGTCCTGTCTCACAGTTCACTTCCTCTGAGATCTGAAAGCATGGTTATTTGTAGCTGTAAATCAGCCCTGGTAGTGGTTGTGATTCTAAATAAAATGAATTACACATATGGTCAATGTGTTATCACTTTTAAGCAAAATATAGTTTGCCATCTTGCTCATTGAACGTTGTTTGGATTAAGAGGACCTGATTAGTTATAGGTAAATGATTACTGAAATTGACTTTCAAGCCTCCTCTAGACCAATTTATTTTTTTTTTTTTTTTTTTGGTACAATCCCATTTAAACATATCACACATTTTACAGTTGTAATCAAAATTATTCAACCCCCACTGCAAATCAGGTTTGTTGGCAAAATTTACAGACTTTCAGCTGTTTGCAATGAACAAATCAAACAAAAGTAATTAACATAGCTCAACACAACAAATGCATAAAGTGGTTTCCCCAAATTCAACTGAATATGGAACTTTTAATGACTTCCAAAGTCTCAAAATTATTCAACCCCCTGAATAGAATCCCTCACAACTCTGTAAATCTGCAAAACAGGTGTTGTCTCAAGCACACCTGATGCAAATAATCAAGGGCTTCATTAGTTGCACTAGGTGTGCTGGAGCTAGAACACATGACATATCTGAACTGGCTAGGTTTGTTGAGTGTCACATTTGACTGCATGTGAGGAATATGGCTAAGTCAAAAGAGCTCAAAAGCTAAAAGATATCATTGTCCTTCACAAACAAGGAACAGAATACAAAAAGATAGAGAAGGCACTAAATGTTCCTAGAAACATTGCTGGAAGCAAAGTTTGCAAGTTAAAAAGTTAAAGGAACAGTGGTTACACTACCTGGAAGTGGCAGAAAAAGAAAACTATCAATGGCTGCAACCATATTTCTGAGAAGGCAGGTTCAGAAAAACCCCAGACTCCTAGAGTGACTGCAAAAGTCCTGAAGCAAGACTTGGTGACAACATCCACTGAGGTTTCAGCTGCACAGTAAGGCGCGTAATAAACGCATGCAGTTTCCATGCCAGAACTCCAAGTTCCAAGTCAATATTCAATTCAATTCAATTCAAATGTATTTGTATAGCGCTTTTCACAATACATATTGTTTCAAAGCAGCTTTACAGAAAGTGCATTTCAGAAATGTACATAGAGAAATACAGTTAGTTAATCATGTATTGATTTAGGGCATAAACATATCGCCAGCGTCGAGTCGTCTCTTCACGGGCGTCGAGTCGTCTCTTTACGGGCGTCGAGTCGTCTCTTCACGGGCGTCGAGTCGTCTCTTCACGGGCGTCGAGTCGTCTCGTCACGGGCGTCGAGTCGTCTCTTCACGGGCGTCGAGTCGTCTCTTCACGGGCGTCGAGTCGTCTCGTCACGGGCGTCGAGTCGTCTCTTCACGGGCGTCGAGTCGTCTCTTCACGGGCGTCGAGTCGTCTCGTCACGGGCGTCGAGTCGTCTCTTCACGGGCGTCGAGTCGTCTCTTCACGGGCGTCGAGTCGTCTCGTCACGGGCGTCGAGTCGTCTCTTCACGGGCGTCGAGTCGTCTCGTCACGGGCGTCGAGTCTTCTCTTCACGGGCGTCGAGTCGTCTCTTCACGGGTGTTGGGGCATCTGTAGTTTCCATGGGAGGCTGGATACAAACTGGAGCTGACGATCTGTATTTATCTCGGGACTAGCGTCCCGAGATAACAACAGAAAAGCAGATGGGAAATAATTAGCGTAGCTGCTGTTCATAATATTAATGCATTCAATCTGATTCAACTGTGGTATAAAAGGTAATTATTATGTGAATGCTTGGCTAAAGAGATGCGTCTTTAATCTAGTTTTAAACTGGGACAGCGAATCTGAGACTCGAACAATATCAGGAAGACTATTCCAGAGTTTTGGAGCTAAATGTGAAAACGCCCTCCCTCCTTTAGTGGACTTAGATATCCTAGGAATGACCAGAAGCCTCGAATTTAGTGATCTTAAGGAGCGCGATGGATTGTAGGGCGATAGAAGTTCCGTTAAATACAGGGGAGCTAAACCATTTAGGGCTTTATAGGTCAGTAGTAATACTTTGTAATTGATACGGAACTTTATAGGTAACCAGTTTAGAGATGATAGAATTGGTGTTATATGATCATATTTTCTTGATCTAGTAAGAACTCTAGCGGCTGCATTTTGCACTAACTGTAGCTTGTTTATAGAGGATGCAGGACAACCAGCTAATAAGGCATTACAGTAATCTAGTCTCGAGGTCATGAATGCATGAACTAACTTTTCTGCATCAGAAACAGATAGCATATTACGTAGCTTAGCAATGTTTCTAAGGTGGAAAAAGGCTGTTCTTGTAACATATGAAATATGATTTTCAAAAGACAAGTTGCGGTCTAATATAACACCCAGGTCTTTTACTGTAGAGGATAAAGTAACAGGACATCCTTCTAAATTGAAGTTGTATTGTAAGAGGTTTTGTGGGCAGTTTTTTGGACTAATAAGTAATACCTCCGTTTTATCTGAATTTAATAGCAGAAAATTACACGTCATCCAGTATTTTATATCTTTAACACACTCTGTCAATTTAGATAATTTATTGTTTTCATCTGGTTGTGATGAAATATATAATTGAGTGTCATCAGCATAACAGTGGAAATTAATTCCATGTTTTCTTATAATATTACCAAGTGGCAGCATGTATATTGAGAATAGCAGAGGGCCTAACACAGATCCTTGCGGCACTCCATAGTTTACTGGAGTTATGATCGGTTTTTCCCCATTTAAACAGACAAAATGGTAACGGTCTGATAAGTACGATCTGAACCAGTTTAATGCCTGTCCATGAACACCAGTGTAGTTTTGTAGTCTATCTAAGAGTATTTTGTGATCTACAGTGTCGAACGCAGCACTAAGATCGAGTAAAACTAGTATTGAGATACAGCCTTGGTCAGAAGCTAGAAGTAAATCATTTGTAATTTTTACGAGCGCAGTTTCAGTGCTATGATGCGGCCTGAATCCTGACTGAAATTTTTCATAGATATCATTTTCTTGCAAGAAAGAGCCCAGTTGAGCGGACACAACTTTTTCTAGTATTTTAGACATAAATGGAAGATTTGAAATCGGTCTGTAATTTGCTAGATTATTATGATCTAATTGTGGTTTCTTAATAAGAGGTTTTATAACTGCCAACTTGAATATTCTTGGAACATGACCTAAAGATAAAGACGAGTTAATAATATTGAGAAGATACTGACCCAAAAGCACAAGAAAAGTGCTCAAAGTCGTATAAATAAGCCACAGAAGTTTTGGGATTCTGTTCTCTGGAGCGATGAAATAAAACTGGAACTGTTCAGCCCTATGAATCAGCAGTATGTCTGAAGCATATGCTGAAAATAACACTCTGTCTACAGTTAAGAATGGTGGGGCTCAGTGATGCTCTGTGGCTGATTTACATCCTTTGGTACTGGAAACCTGCAGCGTGTGGAAGGCAAGATGGATTCAATTGAAGTATCAGGAAATCCTAGGAGAAAACGTCATGCTGTCAGTGAGGAAGCTTAAGTTTCATTGGACCTTCCAACAGGAACATGATAGTTATAATTCCACCAAGGCTTGGTTGCAGAAGAAATCCTGGAAGATTCTACAGTGGCCATAATTGACACCTGACTTGAACCCCATAGAAAATCTCTGGTGGGATTTGAAGGAGGCGGTTGCAGCACGCAAAGAATATTACTGAACTGAAGGCCATTGTTCATGAGGAATGGGCTAAGATTCCTGAGAAACGCTGCCAGAAGCTGGTGTCTGGTAATGCATCTCATTTGCAGCAGGTCATAACAGCAAAAGGGTGTTCTACTAAATACTAATGTAATAAAGTGGTTGAATCATTTTGAGGCTGGAGAAGTCCTTAAAAGTTGCATTTTCAGCTGAATTGGGGGAAACCACTTAAGAGATGTGTTGTGTTTAGCAAATTATGTTTGTAGTCTGTAAATTAAAGTCTGTAATCTTTACGAATAATGTAATGGCAGAAAATAGCCAGTACCTTTTCCATTTGTCTATGGATTTTGTTGTTACAGTGCACTTATGAGCTTCCATTTCAGTCAGGATGTCGTCTACATAGACAGCAGACAGTGATGCAGCTCACTAGGTTGTTGTAACAGAGCTCATGTATACAACAGCAGCATGGCTGACGTGATGGTGGAAGCTAAAGCTTACAGACAGGCAGGCAGGCAGGAGCTCTCACCACAGCTGTCGGTCTCATTGAGCAGTTGCTGGGAGAATATGTGTTTCTAAATGGATTTGGGATCGTTCTCAAAGCGTCAGAATTAGTAAGACAGAGATTGGAGTGTGTGAAGCAGGTTGTGGATCAGTGCAGCAGAGCGACTTGGTAAAGGTTAGGAGGGTGATTTATTTAATCCAACCCTGATGGTGCCTGCGTTTTTGGTGGGAGCCCCGGTGTCCGTTCACAAAGCAATCTGTCACTGCTTTACTTATTATCAGCTGCTTTCATATAGCAGGGCCCAAAATTTGGCACACCAATTGAGTTCGGTCTCAGTAGTATGATCAAATATTTTAGAGCAGTCTCAAAGCTTTACTTTAACCCTTTG
Source organism: Rutilus rutilus (assembly GCF_951802725.1). Classification (NCBI taxonomy): domain Eukaryota; kingdom Metazoa; phylum Chordata; class Actinopteri; order Cypriniformes; family Leuciscidae; genus Rutilus; species Rutilus rutilus. The sequence goes on along the minus strand of NC_140210.1, from coordinate 4,338,508 downwards.
GTCCTAAAAAAAAAAGAAAAAAAAAGTCTCCTCTGTTTTGTCTACTCAAGTTGATTAATCCAGTTTTTTTTTTTTTTTTTTTTTTTTGTTTTTTTTACCATCAGCCATTATTTGTTGCTGCTCTTCTTTCAGATATTGTCCTATTTTCACCAGTTTTGGAGCAAATCATATTCAGACCAATCCTTGCAGATGTTATGGATTGATTTGTGATTTTGTTTTCAAATTATGCCTTAACAAAGTTGACAATTGTGATGGAAAACTATAAGACAGACTGTATCCAGGACTGTTTTTTCCTTTTTTTTTCTTTCTTTACAGTAATTGGACACAGGATATATACATACACACACATATATATATATATATATATATATATATATATATATATATTATTATTTTTTTTTATTTTTTTTACTTTTACTTTTACTGTATGGATATATGGATATGTGAATTGTCTTTACCTGCAGTAGTCATTCACAATCTGCATGCACAATAAATATCTGCTTTATCTCTGACAAATGATCTGCAAGTTTTGCTTGCTACAATGGATTATAGGTAAATATATCATATTATGCAGTGCTCTTTTTGTTTTTTGTCTTATAAAGTATCCTTTACTGTGTGAAAAAAATAAAATAAAATGTGTGTGTGTCTTTCCGAATAAATCAAACTGAATCGCGAACAATTTTGCATCTTTTTGACTTATTAAAAGAGTAATTCATTCACAAATCTGGCATCACTGATTCCAAGTTGCTAGACAGCACACAGGACATTATTGCTGAAATATCATCAGGGAAAATGATTTTCAGGTTGGTATGTGGTAATCTCCACCATCAGACAAGGATTTATCAGTAATATTTTACTGGGGAGCGGTAGCATTTCACTGAAGCCCCAGTAAAAATGGTTTAGCCACGTCCCTGGCTTTATCTTAAAACCAGTTTGAACTATTGAAGCAACAATTGGTAGGTGCCATTGGTAAAATGATCTCAGCACACCTGCAAAGTTTTGTCACAGCGCCACCTACTATCTTGATTAATCTGTCATAAATAGCATGCCTATTCTTGTAGCTAATCACAAGTAATGTCATTGCATCAATAAGCAGACACCATTTTTTTCTATATTTATTATTGTTGTTGCTGTTTTTCATGTATACACAACTTAATTCAATTGCTTTATGGTTTCGTAGGTAAATACCAAACCAAATTAATTTTGATCAGTAATTGCCAACATTATTTCCTAATTAGTAATGTTCTTCATTGATTCTATTTTCATCTGGTTGCCAGTGGGGAACATTTCCTCAATCTAAATGCACTTAAGATAATTACTTCTTCTTTTTTTTCTTTTTTTTTTCTGTGTGTTTTAACCAACATAGCAGCAAGGTACTTGGGCCAGAATTAGTTTTAGCCTGTGTTTTTAACAGAACGTTTGTCTGTGTTTTTGTTCATTATACATTTCCAGATGAACAAGTTGCTGATTAAGTCTAGCAAAGCCCATGGCAAAATAGCAAATTGCATTTGTCCTCATTCCATTACTTTTATATTGTATAAGTGTACACATTGCTTGCCTCCTTTAGCAAATTAAAAGGTATTGATGTATTTCAATACCTGAAATGTTATCTCCATTTGGTGTAATATATTATCCCCTAATCACTACAAAATCTAAATGTACAGCCCTTAGAATTATACAGCAATAATATAGATTGATTGATTGAAGTAGTGACATAAAACATGGCTATTTTTTTAAATAATTAGTAACTCATTATTTGTAAAATGCAATGCTATTTTAGTTTGCCATGCAAGGGCAAGAAAATCTGAGGCTTGAAAGGGCATGATGCTGATGTTCTGGACATCAAGTGAGTAAACATGCATTACAAGACACTCTGAAATAAACATCAAATGAGTGTTCTTGGCCAGAAATCCGTATTGAAATTACAAATTGAGCATTTCGTCAGATTTAACAGCAGCCATGGCATGTCTTCATGCTAACATTAAAAAGCTGTTCACCCACAATAGCTAAATAAATCATTATTGTCACGGATGAGCTTTGAGATACTTGCATTTTCTACTTACAGAGTGGATTTAGGCCATGTGCATAACATTAATGACCCCTTTTTTGAAGAGGGAAAGTCCGCCACTCAAACTAAATACATTCATTATGGGGTTTCATATCGGCAGATAGCTGCATTTAATAGGATTTGTGGACAGGGCTCCACGGAGGCCTTCAAAGCATGTAATGTGCCCCTTGACTTTTTCTTATGCAGTTTAAGCCGTGGGTTTTCATCTGACATTTTATTTTATTTTTTGAATGGAGCTTCCAGACCATGCTCATTAAAGGCTTGGGAGGAACCAACGTTCGACTGCCTTTGAAAGAAAAAGAGGGTTTATGTATGAGCACTTAACCCTAACGGTACATATTATGCAGAGTGCTCTTACTGGAGTTCTCTGTCAGAATCAGAGAGCACAGTACAAAGTGTGCACTGGACGTGATGAGCACTAGAGAACGCCACTGTAACATTTTGTCATGGGTTAGGAATTATTTTGTCACTCTTATTGTGTTCCAAATAGTTGTCAACAAATGGGAACACAAACTGTGTTTCTGAGGCTTTTCCTGAAGTTTTTGGATGTTTCATCTGAGGCAAAAAAAAAAAAAAAAATCTCCTGTGTCTCTTCTACAGTTTCAGAAGAGATCTCATCGTTGATCATTGAAGTTGGCCATATATCCGTTTGCAATCAAAAGTCTCAATTTGAGATCTCAGAATGAAAATTTTATCGAATAATCATGATCAATTTAATATATGCACATCCCTGTTTGCTTTTGTCTTCTAAACCGGAAAGTTTTGCTGCTCAGAGATTGCTTTTTCATAACTCACAAGACTTTGAAAAGAGTTTTTAATAGTGTTTTATTTAAGTATAGGCTGCCTAGGTTCATTTAAGTATTTTGTTGCCAAAATTGTTGGTATTTTATCGTTCATTCGTTTATTTAAAGCCCACCGGCAACTATAGTTGCCACAGTGTATAGTTGTCATTTTCCTTTTGTAAGCATTTTTCTAGATGTTATCCTGGTTCTATGTCTCAATGACATGCAAGCAAACAACCAAATAAAGGATTTCAAGAAAAAAAATAGGCATTCACTTGCTTTCTGTCACATGAGGCTGTCAACTTCCTACCCCTACTTCTAGAAAGCATGGCGAAGGCAAACCCTCCCAAAGAAAGGTAATTTTAATGTTACTAATAAGTATTTTTTATTGACATATACATAATCATGAAGGTCTCTAGAATCATCCAAACAAAACAAATCTTACAAGAGATCTATAGTTTTTTGTATACTTAGTCAAAAGTCCAAATGGCAACTATAATTGCCGGTGGGCAAATGCCTTGTATACATATCTCAGAGCCCCCAGGCATTAAAATGTAATTTTGTAACAAAAAAAAAAAAAAAAATATATATATATATATTTTTTTTTTTTTTTTTAACAAATGTAATTTTACTCCGTTTATTAATGTTTTTACTACACATTTGGAAATTTTTACTCCTAATTTATATATATATATATAAAAAATATATATATATATATTTTCTTAAATAGGTTTTTATATAAAAAAAAAAAAAAAAAATACATTAAAAAAAATTCACCTTATAAAATGCCCACATTTCCAAATTTCATTCATAATTTGCAACATTTCAACATTATTGAAAAGCTGATTTTTTTTTTTTTCAGTACAAAAAATGCCTAAACTTTGACAAAAAGTAACTTTTATTGTTATAATTGTGATTTCATAATATAGATATGAATACAACTGGAAAACCTTGTGAAAAGATGTATTTCAGTTAGTCAAATAGTAAATAGTGGAGCTCTGCAGCCATCTACTGGTTAAAGTGATAATTTGTTTTAAAACTGCATTTTCCAAAAGATGGGCAAAAATCTTTTACTAAACCATATCAAATTATGTCTTGTCAACTTATCTGAAGTTAGAAATGTGGGTCAAAAAGACCCTGAACAGCACACAGGGGTTAAAAAAAATGGATTTGTTGTTTGTTTTGTTTTCATATTCAAGAGATTATAAGATAGATGCAGCTTTTTTGGGTTCGCATCAAATGTTCTTCGACTTTTATACATAATAAATTTGTCTATGAATAAAGAATGATTGGTTGAAAGCAGTTATTTTGAGAGAGATGCCAAATGTTCTCCTCCTATTCATATTTGACATTGAGGGGGTGCATACAACATATCTGCCCACCGGTTGCCGCACATTCAAATATGATTTTCAAGAAAAAAATAAAAAAACCTGGGGAAAATAAATGCAGAACATGTTCACATAGGACACTATTAACACAACTATATGCATGAAACCATTCAGAAAAATTTGGGCACAAAGGGGAAACATCTTGTGAGTTGTTTCCTAAATTAAATTAAAATAACGTTTTTTTATATGACTCATAAATGCTGTTCTTTTGAACTTAATATGTATGAAAGAATCCTGAAAAAAAAAAAAATTTTTATACATAGTTATACATTCATTTTTATTGTTTTCCTCTTTTAGGGATTATTTGATATGATAAATTATATAATAACAGATTTTTTTTTTTTTTTTTTTTTTTTTTTTATATTTACCACTGATGCTTTTCACTCGCACGTAGTATCGGGTATCTGGTGGTAAACTTGGAAAAGTTAAGGTAAAAAATGGAATTGTGTGTTAATTTCTTGAAATATTACCCCCAAAAAACTTATGTAAACTGTAAAGAATGAATACAACAACAGACACGACATTCAGCCCCTGAATAACAACGCAACACCCTGCTGTGAGATTACTGTAAGGTATATCATGACAGCGCTATCGTAGTTGACATTTCAGATTTGTTGAGCTTCAATAACAGTGAAATTCCATCATACAAAGACTGCAAATGACTATTATTTCTTCAACACATTAACTCTGGCAACCGTAGGCGAAAAAGACAAAGGGTTTCGTGTCAGACGGAACGAGTGAGATGAAGAGAAAGCGCTCAAGTCTTCACCCGAGCTGGATTTCTGTGTCTTCTCGTTTTGTCAGCTGACATCCTCCATTGCAATTACTATGACTTTCCCTCTTCTACGAGGCGGCTTGAACAGTAAAAATGGCTTCGGAGAGATTTATAGAGGTGCTTTGTTGTTCCTGTTTTTCTTTTCTCTAGCCCTTTCATTTATTCCCTCCCTGACTGCAGACACTTCCCGTAATAAACAAAATGAGCTTGGGAAATGGTGGGACTGGTGGTGATATTTCACGTCAGCGCTCTGGGGGACACCCACCACCACACTGGTTGGGAATCAGATGTTTCTAGCGGAGGAGAGACGTCGGTAACGGAAAAAGTAGCCCATCATACCTCAAAAAAACAACAAAAAAATGAAGATTCCAAAAAGGGGTTTTCTCAGCCATTTTGGGTTCTCCAAAGAACCTTTTTTTTTTCTTTCTTAGTGTGAAGAACATTTTAATAATCTATAGAACCTTTTTCAGCTGTAAAGAACCTTTTGTGGAATGGGAAGATTCCAGGGATATTCTATAGATGGCAAAAAAGAACCTTTATAATTAAGAGTGTATGTCTATTAACAAAAATGAAAGTATTCTTCTTAACTGTGTCTTTTAAGACTCTTTAAGGTGCTCGGGTCTCAACGCGGCTACAGCGGTCATGATATTACGTTTATTAAGCGTGCCAATAAGGACGAGCGTATCAGGTGAAGGGAGGACACTCATTTGAAGTGGCTGCCTAAATATAATGACAAATGCATTTGTGTTTGTGCTCGATAACTGCCAGTGGCCTTTTAGAGTGAGGTTTTGCGTATTTATTTATTTCCTTTCTCTTTCTCTCTCTCTCCCCAACTTCAAGCTTCTGGCGAACTGAAGCAATTTATTACAAAGCTGACTTTTATTGCACTTCAATTGCGAGCCTTGGGGAATTCTGCAATGTTTTGTTGGTGAGTCCCAGCCTACAAAGATACATTGTTTTTGTGTAGTGTTTCTCCTTTGTGCCGAAAACTCTTTTTTACATGCTGACACTCTGAATGGACAGTCAACAGGTCCAACAAACAGCTTCACGCTGAGCCGTGTGTGTTTACCTCATCATCATAATGCAGTCCTCTCTCACACTTTTGTTCTTAGTTTTGGAGTGTCTTGCTACTTTAATGGCTTGATCCACTGTGCAGAATTCAATTTCTTATAGTATCAAGACAAAACACTCCACATATCAGGAATTGAAAGCAATCTAAAAATGCAGAGATTTTTCTGGGACTAAATCAAAGTGGGGATGTTTTTTGGACAAATATAGGGCAAAATCTAGAACTTACTACACTTGGTTTGATTGCTTGACCCATATCTTTGATTGCTGGGGTCAGTAAAAAAATAAAAAAAATAAAATCCAATTCCAGGAATGCATGCAAACCTTTTCAATGAGAGTAAAATCTGAGCATTGCTTTTATTAATGCATTTTGCATTAACATTCATAGATATTGCACATATACTGTTATGATTTTGCATTTTGCATATATATATATATAGAGAGAGATATAGATATATATATATATATATATATATATACATATAGATATATAAGATGGACTATTCTCCTCAAAAACAGAACTTGAATATGACACTGGACCAGTCAAAGATGTTTCTGAATTATGTGTCCCACTCCAATACCAAGGATTTCTAAAGCCTACTGTAGGCCTATATGCACACATCAGCAGAACACAATAAAAAAAATGTTTTAGAATAAGACAGACAGTGACGCTGTCTTGTTCGAACTACAAGGCCGATATGTACTGCTCAACTAAAAGTATTTGGTTCATACCAAAGAGAGAAAGAATACAGACAAGTACATGGACAAAGGCAATGCGTCATATAAAGGGGTCGTATCAGGAGTAATACAAGTTTCCTTGATCTTTTGAGTTATAAGATTGTAACTTTCAGTGCTTAACTTTCTCAACAGTCCACAAAGAGCTCTTTGTAAACTTGACTAGAAGAAAAACTCGGCCTGAACTTCTGCAGTTAGTCATCAAAATAAAGTACTGTGAAATAAAATAAAAAAAAGTTTAAAATAAAGAGAAATAAAGTTGCAAATGTGAGATATAAAGTCACAACAGAAATAAAGTCATAATTAGAAAAAGTCAAACTATGTGATATAAAGTCAAAATCACAATTGTGAGATGCAAAGTTGAAGAATCAATATCACAATTATCTTTGTTTTCTTTGAAGTGAAGATGCAACTGAAGTAATCGATGTTTCCTTAATTCGTGAAACTTTCAGTGCTGCAAACTTTCTCACGTCTACAAAGAGCCTTTATCGAAACCTGAACTGCAAGAACGCCTCGTTCTGAACTTCTGCAGATCGTCAGATCATCATCAGCTGCCTTGAGTCTTGTGGATTTCTGGCTTTGCTAAATACTCTGAATTATACTTGACTGATATTTTGGATGATTCAAAATACTCGATATAAATGCAGCTGCTCTGAATGTTTGTCAGCTGTCGGGATGATTTCAGACCGGTTCCTCTGGCAGTGGAGCTCAGAGCGGGACTCTGAATGCTGGATGCACTGCTGCCTTTGAATTTCCTTTAAGCTGGATTTTTGTAAATGCTAACACCTCAGATCCTTTAAAGAGGCTTCATTCTGTTGAATCTGCAGTCACTGAGTATATTCGCTGCTAGATTATCATTGTGACAGTCTTTTGACGAGTTCCAAATCGTCTAAATCATTTGAAAGTGAATTATATCCTTTAGAAATATCAAGAAAGTTTACATTTGCAAAGTTGAAGTCTAACTTTAAGTTCATTTGCCCCCAGTTTAATTTTATTGCTCAAAGGTTTAGGAACAACCTTCCTAAAATTCCTAAAAATACAATTAATACATAATAGAAAGATAACATTGGTTTTAAGATGAGTGTGCAATATATTGAAGTCTGTTTCGCTTATAAAAATAAATAAATATATCTTACTGACCCCAAACTTTTGAAAAGTAGTGTGTCTCACAATTTGACTTTGTGAGAACTGTGACTTTATTTCTTAATTGCAACTTCATCTTACAATGTGACATTATTATAGTTTGAGAAACAGACGACTCTGTTTGTTGTTCGTTTAAATTCTCTTTAATTCATAGATGAGGGACTATGAACTAAATAGATATCATGTGTGAACATGTTGATTTACTTACCGTATTGTCTGTGAAAGGACAATGGAGAATAACGTGGACATTGTTAGCAACTGATGATTGCATATTTCTTGTGGTTTCTTAGTTTGCAAAGAAAAAAGTTGGCAGTGATTTTTCATTGCACTTGTGCCATTGAACGTGTGTTTGCCACCGCCAAATGCTTGATGCGGTTTTGGCTGATGCTATAAACCGCAATGCTTAGAGCTAATCACTTCCACCACCTGTTTTGCTTTTTTTGTCTGTGGGTTTGCATGTCTTTCGCCTTGTAAAGGACGTCGCTTGAGCAGTTGGATAATCATTTGCACCTGCTGCTGTTTCACTGAAACTTTTCTGTCGAGTTACCTGGTCAGTTCTGATATCCTCACTCATGTCGGATGCTTTTATCTTGGCAGATGCTCTCTGACCTTTTCATTATAATAGACCAAACGCAGTCTGGTCAGCAATCCTAAAACAATCCTAAAAATGTTTCTCAGCTTAAAAAAAAAAAAAAAAAAAAAAAAAAACTTTTAGATCAGTCAAAAAAATGTCATGATGCTTTTACATAACAATGAGTTGCATTTGTAACATTTCATGTTCATTTTAAGTTTAACATGCTGTTTTCTGCACTGTGAAAGCAAATCCACTTTGATGCACTTCCAAAGGACGAGGACTCGCACTGAAATGGATACGGTAAAACGACACCATCGTGGCTGTTCGTGTCACTGTGTATACAAGCTCTAAGGAAGCCTCTGGAGCTGAAATCCAGATATGGTAATTAGAGCCTAAGTCCCTCCCCTTCCGGTGGACCACCATGGGACCTTATTTTGGAAAAATATTGTATGGTAGTCAATGGCGAGAGACAACAAATATTTTGATCTCGTTTGAATTGTGCCCTGAATTACACATATGATGTTTGTCAATTTAAAAGATACATTTTAAAGTCAAGAAAGTCGCAGTTTGATGTAAAACTGTTGAGGTATAAGACTGTGAAAATACGTAATTACAAAGACTACAAACCCAAAAGGCGCACATGTGACGTCATACCTTTTCTCTCAATGAATGAAGCTAACTTTACTGCAGCTTCCCGGGGTGCGAGACGAGAGATGTAGTTCATTGAGCGATTTTCACATAAAACTAAATGTTACTCTTCTGTTTTATGACAAACTGCGACTTTCTTGACTTTCATAATTACCTTTTAAATTGACAAACATCATATGTGTAATTCAGGGCACAGTTCAGACGGAATAAAAAGATAAGTTGTCTCTCGCCATTGACTACCATACATATTTTTTCCGAAATAAGGTCCCATGAGCGGGAAGCGGAGGGGAGGGACTTAGGCTCTCTATAGGCGGTTGGTTTCCGACATGCGCTGTAAGTGGTCAACCAATCACAACAGACTGGGCCATCTGACCAATCAGAGCAGAATAGGCTCTCAGAAAGGCGGGGTTTAGGGTGCTTTCACACCTGCCTCATTTATTTCGGTTGAATCGCACTAGAGTTCGTTGTCCCCCTTGGTGCGGTTCGTTTGGGCAGGGTGTGAATGCGGCAATCGCGTTCGAGGAGGTCTCGGTACGCTTTCAAACGAACCCTGGAGTGGTTCGTTTGTGGTGAGAATGTGATCCGACCTCGAACAGACCCAACTGACAGATAACTGCGCATTTTTGGACTAAACCAGCTGCCGTAGTATTATGGGATGAGGACTAATGTTTGTTGACAGTTTGCACTTTTAGCATGGCAGCTCGCGGACAAACTTGGAGTTGTGAGGAGGTGCGGACTGCGGAGCCTCATAGAAATTTGGTCTGATGACCATATTAGGTCCCAACTTTCAAAAACTCACAAGTTTAGCCCACGCAGTCGGATCTCCACAGTAAAAAGTGGCGTGTTGTCTGTCTGCCGGATTTCCCTCCTTTTTGTTTACTTCCGGGAGTTTTGTTGGAATTTTCCCGCACGTTAATTCTGACCAATCGAAGTGCAGTTATGGAAATACGTTCAAGATGCATCTGACCAACGAGTGATGTGGATGTTGTCACGTGACAACACGGCATTTTGGTTCGTCTTATCAACTCATGAACTAATTCGGACCAGAGCAATAAGTATGGTGTGAAAAGGAACCAAAACGCCTGACAGATGCTACAAAGTATCATTTTTCACCCTTGGTCCGGACCAAATGAACCCAACTATAGATGTGAAAGCACCCTTAGACAGACCGGATCCTTGATCAAACCATTTTGACACTGTGAGAAAAGAGGCAATGCTGCAATTTATATTGAGAAAAATAAAGTGTTTTTTAGCCATTGATGCATGTAAACCTATTGTAGGAGATCTATAGAATGATACCTGTTTTTTGTTGTTGTTGTTTTTTTGTCTCCTTACACTGCTTACAGGGATGTTGAGACTTTCTAGTGATAAAGTGCTTTTGATTCCAGATTTCAAATACTCCAACACTAATTCAGCACAGAAGAATGTTGTTCTTGATTGACCTGATTTCTTGGGTGCTTTGTGTGGGGGGAAAAAGAGCTCACTTCAGAAGTAAAAGTTCTTCACACAGCTAATTATATCAGTCTTGCTCTGTTCTCATATACCTGCTGAGAATCGCCCTGAATCAACCTCAACTTTCACTTCTTTCAAGTCATGTCAGTGCGTTTGTCTGTACTGTACATGAACACCACCTCAATGCTGTAAATGCCTCCGGGAAACGCTGGGTTTTCATTGTGGGTCGAAGAAGGACCACAGGGGCTTTGGTCGGCATTTGGGACAGGGACAGACTTTTGTGACAAAATTATTTTTAGAATGTAAAAAATTGGGGTTTTTTGGGGGGTTTTTGCAATTGACCGTTAGTTGTGGTATAATTTCCGCCACAAACCAACACTTTTGCCCCATTTGAATGTTAAGCACATAATTTGAGACATGGCAATTACTTGACTTTGCGTATATACACATATAATTTCCCAGGAGGATTTGAATGCAGCGAGATAAAATGCCTATTAATAAAGCATCAACTACACATCATTTGCCCTTCATTTTGTTGCACAAGCACAAATGTCTTCCAAACTCATAGAAACTTACTAGGAGAACAGCATAAAGGGATAGATATACCGCTGTGTTTCTGTAGAGCCTGATCTCGCTTGTGCTGACTGATACAGATCAACGACGAGAGCCCATCATTTCCCAAAATATCAGCACTTTTTAACTTACCATGCATCTGCAGCATGTCTTGCGACGATTATTCTGCATGCTGTTCTCAGTGTCCGTCGGGTTGTATGGCCGGTTACATCACCCCATTCATCTCTTTTTACAGCAGACAGAGTGAATGAAAAAGAAGAAAGTGAAGGTTAAGCTTTTTTGTTCTGTGCTTCTATTGTGCTTGTGTGGCACATCTCGGCAAATTTACTTTTTAAAGGCCCCTAAAGAGTTTACCACAATCATAAAACACACACACACACACACACATTCTTGTACATCTATCTGTATGAGGACATTCATTGACACAATGCAATCTCTAGCCGCTTACCCTAACCTTACCCATCACAACTAAGTGCCTAACCCGACCCCTGACCCTAAACCGACCCTTAACCTCATTGTAACCTTATCCCTAAAACCAAGTCTTGACCCTCAAACAAGCCTTTAAAGGCTCTCAGAAAGTGAGGACTGGACAAAATGTCCTCACTTTACTCTCTTTGTCCTCACTCCAATGGTCTAAAACTCAAACTGGTCCTCACAAAGATAGTTGTACAAGTACACACACACACACTGGGCTTCCATGCATTATGGGGACTTTCTATAGACATAATGATTTGTATACTCTACAAACTGTAAATTAAATCCCATTACACTAAACCCATCACAGAAAACGTTCTGCATTTTTACATTTTCAAAAAACATCACTTAGTATGATTTATAAGCTGTTATCCTCATGGGGACCAAAACATGTCCCCACAAGGTAAAGGATTTCACCAATTGCTATCTCTGTGGGGACATTTTGTCATCATGATGCTGAGAACATGTTGTTGGTTGTGAACTTCCTAAAGTCCTTTAATATGCGCGAGTGTTTTGTATTGGCAACTCTTTATTTCGAGTCCACTTTTTACATTCTACTAATTATTAGTACCTTTGCAACTACATGTCAACTAGCAGTCAGTAGAGAATTGGTAGACTGTCTGCTTGATATCTGCTAACACTTTATTTTGTTGTATCTTTGCAATATTTCTTTGCACGATTTATTCGACGAACCTGAAGATCCCCCTCTCCCATAAGGCTTCATATCAAGACACTTTTTATGATCCGATCGATTCCTGATGGACAAAATGAAGCTCTGCACTATATTTCTTTTTAGATAAACTTCTCTTCACCGTCTGGGTCATTGTGCTGTCTTTTATTACGCAGATCTGGCAACCCTCAATGAAGCACTTTTCCAATAACGTCGGATATTAGATCTAAATCTTCTCGTGCCCTCTATTTCTCTTTGTGTTGAACAGACACAATTATTAACGCTCCTCCTAAAATATGATTCATCTCCTGTATGTTCATTGATCTATTGAACATTCATTCACAGAATAAAAAGGTGTCACATTCAAGGATGTACCAGATTTTTCGTAAAGCATCCTTTCTCTCTTTCATCGCGGATAAAACCTGACCGTCACTCCACGTTGAGTTTGATTTAAACATTGTGAACATCGGTAGCTTCACTGACCCGCACCAGGTCACCTACTCTCACACACTCTCGATGGCACTCTGAGGATGCACTCATACAATCATACGCTCTCACTTTGTTTCCATGGCAGCGAGGAATCATTTCTTTCACTTTTCTCCTTCTCTCCAATGGTTTCATTGCCATTCACCGGCTCATGTCCTAAAAACATGTTTGGTTAAAAAATCCTCGTGCTCAAGCCCTAAAACTATCATGCATATTTAACGTGTGTGTGTGTGTGTGTGTTGTGGTTTTCTGTTCCCTGTTTCAACAGCATTGTCTCACTTTCACAGACAAGGGCTGGAATTATAATGCAGTGTTGGACTGAATTAACATTCGGCTCTGATCAGGGGGTTTTCGAGCGAAGCAGGATACTTTTGGTAGTTAATGGAGAAAGATGATATTTGCTTACTACCCCATGCTAACCAGCCAAACATGACATACATATATGAATGTACAAGTGAGCTCTGTTCAAACAAAGGCCTGCAAAATTATTAAGTATAAAGTGGGATTTAATGTATCTTAGGCAGAATGCATTCCCATATTGCATTGAGACAAAATAGAATTAACGGAAATATGTATTGGAAATATTCATAAAAAAGATGTTAATTATATATATATATATATATATATATATATAAAAAAAATATATATATATACTTAGGCTTCCTATAATGTTAATTTTCAGAAACAGAATACATTTTATAATAAATAATCTTATATTAATAATCATATTTTAGTATTGTTAACATTAAATTATTATTATTAAAGTTAAATTTTATTAAGCAATATAGTGTAATTTTAATTGTATAATATTAATACTATTTTTATATTATCAATATTAAATATTGTTGTAATTATAAAATTACAATGCTTAATTTTACTAATATAATATTATATAATTGTATTGTAATGTTATTCATTAAAAGTGTTATTTTTATATTGTATTTTTATGTCAAGTTTTACATAATTATATATTTTTTTATTCAGTAGCCTACTGATTATTCTCAACATAAAATATACTAAATACTCTCTCTTTAAAATAATCTGTAAAATGTATTATATATTAAATAATATAATATTACTTATAAAATGTATTACATTAAAAAGACACTTATTTGGATACATATACATATTTATAAAGGCATAACTGTAATAATTTTGTATGATATTATCTTAAATTGTTTCATAATTATCCTTTTTGGTTGGCAGTTAGAAGAAATTTTGTATTTGTTAACAATTAACTTGCTTTTATTAAGTAACTGTTAATTCGGCAATGATTCCAACAGTTAATTGTGTGAAGGATTCGTCGATCGAGTCACTCTCAAGAGTTTTTAAATGATTCATTGAGAGATCCAGCTCATAATATGTGTTTGTGAAGTGGACAACCCTGGTTATACGCTCTGTTTTTGATTCAGTAAAAAAGAAACATGAAAAAAAAAAAAACGCAGAAATGCTCTGGTTTCTGTTCTGGTTGGATTTGATTTGCTAAAAAGAACTGGCTCGTTGTTATTGGTGAATTGGACATCATGTGGTAAGGTTCACAAAAAGTGCCTGGTCAAAAGAATAATTTGTTTGTGTTTGGATTCCATTATAGTCTTTGTGTTTGTGTTTGCATGCAGCCTGGGAGAACATAATAGAAAGCCATGTTTTCTTACTACTGACACGTTCAATTCAGACTGCAACTCTGGTAAGTTATTATTTCTTTCGTTATGGCACAGATTAAAGCAGTTCAGGAAAACACTGAGCGAGCACCAGTGTGCATGCATGCAAAACTGTGTCCTTTTTTTGCGATTCTGGACAAGTGTGCTGTGTGTTCTTGTGAATCCATGTGAGTCTTTAAATAATGATGTAAAAAAAATTAAAAATGTTTGATTTTGTGCTTAAATATGGGTGATGTTTAATAATCTGGGGACAAATGGAAACCATCTAGTTTAAGAACCTGGCTGAGCTTTATTGCATGCCTATGCAGGGCTAGATTAGCCATCCTGGATATGCAATCACACGTCAAGGGCTTTGCAACAGCTGGATAAATTACTAGCACCAAGTATTTATTTAGAAAAGGCTTTTATCCAAAGTGACTTCCAGTCCAGGGCTGAGGCCTCTTGGTACCTTGCGGTTAAGTGCCTTTCGCAAGGGCACCAATTGTGACATTGTTTTGTGGGACAACATTTTGGTTACCAGCCAAGCGTTAACCACTGCACAGTTTATTAGCTTGATTTAAACTGTGTAATACATTAGAGTCTATGGCTGTTCCTGTGCTTGCACAATGATGTATAATGCTAATTTTGTCCATTCAGTGTTTACCAGCGAACCAATCTGGCCCTTCCTGTGATGTGTACCTGTATTCTTCATGTCATTTTTGGGAAATGAAATATTTTGACGTGACATCTTCATTCAGTGCTTTAAATATGCAGGAATCGAGAACTCAAACATGTCTCACCCACCAAGATCATTTGAGAGCGTAACCTGTAAACAGCTGTTATGTAATGCTATAGCGTGAAACAGGTTTTGATACCTGGTGCTTTATGATAAGACTTCTGTTCTTTTTAAATGTTGTTTATTGGCTTTTTTAGCCTTATTTAGTTGTTTATAGGAGAGGGGAGAGAGACTGGGCCCTTTGAAACAACATCATAATCATGTTTCTCTGAAAGGTTGATGCTCTTAATGGCTGTTTTGAGAATGGGAATGAGCTGGGAACGTCCACCCATTTTTCTTCTCCAAAGCTTTGCTTTTACATTTTTTTGATGATGCAAACCAAATATGCTCTCATTAGAAGCACAATGCTCAATGTTGTGTGTCCCCAAACAGCTATCATAACAAACATTGTTCATTAAAGAGCGTTTATTGTATTGCTTAACGTTAATTAACCAAGATACAAAGACTACTTTGGGCTTGACTTTGCACATTCTGGAAGTAGTTATTAGACGAGCAGTTGAATTGAGGCTGATGTTTAGCACAATAAATATAGGATGATTTATTGATTTAATTAAGAAATTTAGCAGACGTTTGAATTTGAATAACAGCTTAATGAGCTGTAATAGGAATATTAACTTATTCCAAAATGCATTCATTGTTCTACTTTGTTGTAAACCTTCTTTATACAAGGTTAGAATGCACACACACACAACAGCAATTACTGTAGGTGAAAGCTACTAGATTTTTATTTAAAAATAAAATGTGATATGTCAAATCATGTTCAAATCATTAGCCAGACTTACCCTTATGCCTTTGTGCATGCAAATATTATTTTATATTGTGCATGGAAATGTTTTGCTTCCCAAAAGGGCAATACTAGTTACATTCCATGTATCTGCTATTGTCTCAAATGTATTTTGATCATTTTTAAAATGCAAAGCTTTTTTCTATTTTTGAACAAATATTACTATAATACTGTGTAAAAAAAACACACACAAAAAAACAAAAAATTCAGTCTGAAGGGGTTGTATTCACTATAACAACCGCCTCGCTCTACATTGTCCCGCTTATTACATGGCTACCTACCACATAAATCAATAATTTGACACAAAATATTGATTTAAAAAGGAGTTTATTGATTTAAAAACGATTGTATTGCTTCCGCTAAAGAAAATAGTCCGTTCCGTTGTGGTGAACAAATGAGTCCTACTGAAGAGATGGGTCCGAGCTTAGGACCCAAGCAATCCGATTGGTTCAAAGCATGTTTTATGGGTAATCGCTTTAGTGCCTGGTTACAAATCATACAAAATCTCTTTACTATAGAAGACGTTTGTGCTACGTTATAACAAGACATTAATGTATTTTAACTTATAAGTTTCATATGCTAGTTTTTAACCGAAGCTATAGATTGTGAAATGAAACATTTCTCGTTGTTAGTGTGTTTTTTTTTATTTATATAACATATTTGAGCTTCAAACAACTACATTCTCGACTGAGAAACTCTTAAAACTACATTTCGTGACACAGTAACAGTAGTATTTTTAAATTTGCTCTGCTATTGACACAACTTAATTTGAGATTTTAAATATTAGCTATAGAATATATACAATATACAATTTAATTTAATCTTACCTTGCATATAGCAGCGGGATTTAGCATTCTACATAAAGCTACCACATGATAACACTAAAACAGTTCACGTTAGCTACAAGTTGTCGTGAGAACAGATTTAGATCGGGCATACTAATGGGGTCCTAAGCTCGGACTCATCTCTTCAATAGGACTCATGTGTTCACCACATCGTCTCTACGGTTAGAATCCTGCGTCCATAGCATAGCTCTGTTTTTCATGGCAACGGTGTGTTATACCAGAGCCCGTCTACGGAGAGCCTTGGCACTTCCTATTAGCCCCATTGTATCGATCTTGGTTGCAGTTCCATTAGAATTCCACTGGAGGTGATCGCGGGCGAGTGCAGACTGAATGGGAGTCTATGGGGCTAGACGGCTAAATGTGTCTCTTTCACCCGATTGCTGTTGAGAAATCTCAGATTTTATTGTAGGTTTTGCAAGTTCAACATGGGTTATAGGTCGAAAGTTGAATGAACGAGTACTTATTTCTTTTCGATTTCTTAAAGGTTGAGTTGTTGTTGCCCATAACACGCTAGCATTCTGCTAATGACGTCAGCATTCTGACGTCATTGACATTTTAAAAGACTTTTTAAACCAAATAAGTGACTCTAAAAAATCGAACACCCAGCAATGTGTAATTTCTTTGCATCTCCTTTCGAATACAACATTCAAATTACTAGACAAAAAATTATATCCTGAGAAAAGTGGATTTTGAGGGTTTTTCGCCATAGACCTCCATTCATTCTGCACTCGCCTGCGAGCGCCCCCGCATGGACAGAGACGTGTTACTGCAGCCAGTCCAGAAACCGGAAGTAAGCAGAGAGTGCCAATTCTCTTCCTATTAGACATTCTCTGGTTATACTTAGCAGCGGTTTGTTATCAAGAAAGAACAGACCGCATTCTACATTAGAATTCAACCAAGCCATGTAATAAATATATATATATATATATATATATATATATATATATATATATATATATATATACATACAGTATTATAGTAATATTTGTGTATATATATATATATTACCAGCTGCAAAAATAAAATTGTTCAGTCTGAGAATTTATTTAATCAAATTAATTTATATAGTTGGGTGGCATGCTGTTTACATGATTAGAAAAGCATTATGGCCTTGTAAAGTAAAAAATAATATATATATATATATATATATATATATATATATATATATATATATATATATATATATATATATATATATATATATATGTATATATATATATATGCCCAGCAAGCAAATCAAATATTACCTCTTAATAAAGAAGTTATTTGTTGACACTGGCTGTGGGGATTGTTGGGAGATGCAGAAGTTTTTCCTCTATGGCCTTTTACTTCCAGAAAGCAGGACCCAATCCAAACGCCATCCCAGTGGATTACTACATCACTGTTCATCTGCAGCCGTAAGCACGGCAGAACACAAACTCAGCATGTGGAAGATGTGCTACCACTCCATTTGTGAATGCTCAGGGGGGTTCAGGTTCACCCCGGTAAAAAGGTGCTTGGAGGTTGTTGTGACAGTCATGCTAAACCTAAAACCTCCCGCACCTCTGCCTGACAAACAGGACATGCAGCACTAGGGGACTGTGGCAGTCTTGCTAAGGGACAGTCAAGATACAGGTTGGAGGGTCAAATCGGATTGGGCTCGACTGAGAGCAGCTGTTATAATGTATTAATTTGACTAAAAGATAGATAGATAGATAGATAGATAGATAGATAGATAGATAGATAGATAGATAGATAGATAGATAGATAGATAGATAGATAGATAGATAGATAGATAGATAGATAGATTTTTCTAATAATCAGCAGCTTTGTTTTAATATAAGATAAAACACATTTAAATTTGTTGTTGTTGTTAATTTGAAAGAGAAAGCCTTTTATCCACTAAAAGCTGTTCGATTTTGCATCTGAAATGAGATATCCCAATATTTCGACTTGTTTATGCACACTCAAATGCCCAATTTAAAATGGCTCAGTATTGCTAACTTTCTTTAATCTGATGTTGAAGTGATTGGCAAATGAATAGAGGCTCTCTGAAATGAAGCCTGTGCAGTTTTATTTGTTTGCCCTGTGGGTCACGTTTAGCCATGCCCACCTCAATTAACTTCTGCTTATGCGTCTCCCGACGGTCCCTCTGCTCTTTCAAGAATTCCAGGTTTCCTCCTCTTCATTAACTGGATCCTGCATGCATCCTTAGATGTTGTCTCTGGCTGCACCTGAAAGACCTGGAAAAAGCCATAGTGTGAACAGCGGGTGGGTTTAAATGAGGACATCCCTCCCTTGAACGAGAGGACGGTTTTGGTTCTGGTTTAAAGACTACAGAAATACATAGTTCAAGCTAGAAAAGTCGAAACTTTTCGATTTTGGGATTTTCTGGAAGAATACATGAGTGGTGTTTGCTAAACCCATTAGGCTGTTTTGAGGTCGTTTCCAAGCCTTTGATATGATTCTGTGAGATTTTTCAATTGCTGCATCCCGATTCGCATATATTCCGTCCTAAATAGTTTTCGAAGTTAGAAATAGTGTGTCCAAAATCATAGTATGATGAAATGAGCATTCCAAATACCCGAATATTACCCACAACCCATTGCGTGTTGGACGAGCAGCATATTAAAATGCTTGAAGAAAAACATTTAAAGGCATAGTTCACCCAAAAAATTAAATAAAATCTGTAATAGTTTGCTTACCCTCATCGCATCTGTTTTCTGTTTTCTTCTCATTGACCAATAGACTTCAGAAACTTAGGGCCTTATTCTCACAGGTCAAATATTCCTCAGGTTCATCAAAAAAAATATTGTTAAAGGGGCTATATGTAAGAATTTTCATATGTAAGAAAATGTTGCATAAAAACCGTCCTACATTTGATCTTACGATCATCTCT
This sequence comes from Rutilus rutilus, assembly GCF_951802725.1. Lineage (NCBI taxonomy): Eukaryota > Metazoa > Chordata > Actinopteri > Cypriniformes > Leuciscidae > Rutilus > Rutilus rutilus. The sequence continues at coordinate 4,318,732 of NC_140210.1, read as the reverse complement.
CAAATATGCGCCCGTGTGATTCAAAGAACAAACGTACGCCTCTCTTTCAGATGTGAAATGTTTAGATCACAAATGATCTTGAAATGGTTTCAGATCTCCACCTTGTCAACGCCGCCTAATTAATGTGATTAACATATAAAAGAGCACCAGTCAATGTCCAAATGCTTTACTTGAGAATGGAGAGCTGCAAGAATTGCTAAGATTTCCAAATACCTGCAGTACTCAGGCTCTCTGCCACAAGGAAACTAAGCACATTTCCATGTCAATGACCAGTTTTATAAATATGCACAATGCAGTGGATTTTAGCGTATGCACACTCTAAGATCAAACCTGTGCGTACGCACATTTTATAAATGAGGCCCATGAAGAACTTGAGAAACAGCGATATTTAAAGTGTTTGCAGGCTGAAAATGGGCTGTTTTGGGCAGATTCTCTGGCTTTTATCAAGCAAAATTTATTTATTTATTTACTTATTTTATTTACTTATCTTCAAGGCATTTCATTGAAGGTTAATCTTTACCAGTGCAGTCAAGAAAAAGAGCCAGCCTATAATGTTTTATTTTTTCATGTTTTTACTGGCGTTCTGTGGTAAATGCTCAGGATAGTGGTCATCACTAATCTCTACACCGCTACAAATCTATCTATTAATGCATGTTTTTAACCGTATCCTTGATTTTTTTTTTTTTTCTCATCTTCAACATCATTAACATTAAAGTGGCCTAAAGCAGAAGTCCCTCCACTGTTGTTCTGAGTGGCTCCCAAACACTGAAAACACGCAGTCTCTTAGCAGCTCGAGAATTAAAACACCCTGATTACAGCTTCAGACTTCAGTCCCCACTCATCACGGGTTAACATCGAATCCAGCCGCCTCGCTTACTAATTTAAAATCAGTAGCGTTCAAGGGCTTCGACTTGCAAAGTTTCAAGCCAAACTTTGAGTACAATGAAATTGGGTAATTTCTCAACAGACCGAAGCCCCCCTGCGGCGGCTGGTAATCATGGTATTATCACTGATTCTTCCTCCCACATCTGCGTGAGTTTTCAAGTGACAGTGAAATTCATGGACAGTGACCCTGATGTGAATGAACTCCTTCGCCCCGTAACCGTTGTAACGCTCACTTCACAGGGCAGAAACATCCTCTGGAAGTGTGGGAGTCGCTGTGGAAGGGACATCCAAAATAATTGGCTCAGTAGGGTCTTATTTTATTTCAAGTCAAGTGATTCAAGGGCAACAGATGTTGCAAAGTTAGAATTACATGTGCTTGTATGCAAACTTTTTTCTTTTTTTTTTCTACCAGACACTCATTATTTGGATTTGTAATGGGAAGAGGCATGCCGTGGGACGACATGTCGCGTATGGTGCACTGATCAAATGATAGCCAGCGTTCTCAGCCATGTCTGCATCCTATATTCTCCTTGTTCCAGGGTCTGACTTCCTTCTTCTTCTGTGCCACGTTTTAATTCCTCGAGCAGCATGAAAATGTAGCTGGATGGATTGTCTAAATGTATCAGCCTATGCTGTTATCAGTCCTAACATGGAAACATGGTGAAGGCAGAGATGCTTTATTTTCTCATATACAATATCAATTCAAAGTTAATTGGCAGAATTTGAAAAATGTCACGTCCCGTATGATTTTAGATCTGATTTCTCCCTTTCTTTGCATATTCCCCTATTTTGCTTATTGCCTTTCATGAATCATTATTGCCGATGGATGGATGGATGGACTATGTTTAGACACAATTTTTATACCTACATTAATGCAACTTAATTAACTGATATTAACTTTTTTGTGTTATTATTATTTTTATTTTTTAATTGCATTCAACATCCAGTTGGCTCTACATGCCCCCTTCGTTTGAAAGGGCATTTCTGTTACAGTGTATGCTTTCGATTAAAATGTGTTGCAGATGTGCCAATTAGTTGGCAGATTTTTTGCATTTGCCTGCAGGTCAAACAACAACAAGTCCAGCAAGATTCATCCAGCAATACTTTCTGCTGCCATCCAAGCGGAAAATGAAGGACTACTTCTGCAGAAGAGAATTTACATCATTAAGATTGTACTGTGGGGAAAAAAATAAAAATACGGAAAGGTTCGTTCAAAAACCATATGACATGCTGTGCCAAGAATCAAATTAATCTAAAAAGGGAAAACAACCCAAAGTAGGGCCATTTATTACTTTTCAGCAATCCTAATGCTTCTAATTGTCAATTTTAGATAATCCCCAGTGACGTGAAGTTGTTGTAGCTGGTAAGGGTCGTTTTAGTATTCAAGACTTGGTCTTGCAAAAAGCACATGTTTCATATGCTGCTATGAGTAAACATATGGTTGTATTTTAAGTGTCCCCACAGTAACCATATCAGTGCCTGAAGACATAATGATAGCTAGAGGATGGCGATCATAAAGCCAAGATCTCATTACTGATGGCTGGTGCGATATTCCTTTGGGAACATGCAGAATATGTTCTCGAAGCATTGCCATTTCGTGCAGCAGCTCACGAATTGAATACAAGCCAGTCGTTTGCATGTAGAAAACATGCCATAACCATTTCAAAAATGTGAGTTTAAATTTCCACACCAACAAGATGGTTTCATATTATTTCGCCATGCGAGTGCTCATCATGTAAATGAAACTTCTCTCTGACTCTGAGAAATAATAGATCATAGACGCATTGTTATGGCAGTTCATATTCGCCCAAGCCTTGTTTCTGTTCCAAACCCCCCCCAAAAAAAAAATCTTGAAAGAAAATCAGGCTGCTCCACGCTTTCAAAGAAACTTTTGGAAGTGCCTCGTCTTGTTTCGTGCACGCAGGGATATGCTAATGAGCTCTGATAGCTGATATGCAATCGGAGTGTGTGCGCCGAGATTTCAGACATTCACTTTCCCCTTCCGTCTTGGGCTCAGTTAAGATCCTCAGTCATGCAGGTGAGCGGTTTGCTTTTCACATGCGGCCGGGCCTCATAAAATCGAGGCTTTCTCATAAAATCCAAGCGCTAGTCATTGTTAATCTTTGTCGGTTTTGTTAGAGATTGGTTTTCAACGTCTCTCTCAACAGTTTAGGATTGATTTCTGAAGCCATGTTATACAACAGTTTTCGCAGCTTCTCAGTAAACATGGGAATTTGATGTTCTGATACCAATCTCACTGTCTTTGGTTCAATGTAAACCATTTTACTTCAGTAATCTGACATATTTCTAAGTGCAGCAGAATTGTCAATGAGAAAAAAAAAAAAAAAAGCATTGCGAGAGGCAATTTTATCCGATGGCAATTGATTGGATCATGAAAAATGAAAAATTGAAACTCAAGAGGGATTGATGATGTCAAGAAAAAAATAAGGCTGTTTCAGAGGCGGAGGATTGCATTTAGAATAGTATGCATTGATGAATTGTGGAAAATAACCATAATTAGAAATTGTATAATATCCATTTAGAATTTATGCTGACTTTAAAGCCTACAAAGGATTTGTTTTAATTTGCACATTCAAACGAGAATTAAAGAATAAAATCCTCAGAATACCATATACCATAGCTTCCCAATTTTAATTGTACTGCAAATGGCATATTTTGAACAAAATGCTAATTATTTAAGTCAAATTTCAGATTTGCATTTGTCAGATACTTTGTTTCACAGTATGTTGACATTAAAAAATAAGGTTTAAAACCCTTGTTTTCTTCAAATAATTTATCTAAACAAATATGGTACTTTATATTGCTATGAATGGGAGAAATGTATGGCGGAATAAGTCCCGCCTTCTAAATAAAAGAGCCAATCTCCAATGGTAAATTGATTGCATCACTGTAGCTGCCTTTTTTGCCATGATTTGAGCATTTGGAAACAAAATTATGAGACCATTGTTGTCGGATTTCATTGGTGATTTAAATATGCAATTTAATTGTAAGCTTTGTGAACAGCTTTGGAGAACTGTATGTTTCCCCATTCAAAGAGATAGGATCTGAACTTGCTTGCACTGCCTGAGGGGCGTTTCAACCAGACGCTGTATTAAGGGCTACATAAAGTTTTGAATGAAAACGTCTCTGAAACGTCTTAGTATTTGGCAAATATTGAATTTATTTCACTTCAGCTGTGGTTAAGTATGCAAACTAGCATGCGCACGGCAACTCTCGCCGATCGGATACATCCAGCCGCAGCCGATGTCCAACACACCTTTTGTTTTAGTGCAATGGGTGATTGACAGATGAGTAGGCGGGCCTTGGCTGTTGCATTACTCTGCTCCATGTGCATAATCATTTAGTACTTTAAAGACCTGAGATGGATGTTAATATTAGTTGTACAGGGTTTCAGGGGTAGTTAATGGCTAGTGTTAAATGAATACTTTGATGTTGAACAGGAATGTTGTTCCAGGAACAACAATGGTGTGATTATTTAGCACAATCGCAATGCGATTCAAAGCATCATTTTCCTAACAGCTGAGACAGAACAGTGTCCTTTTATAGCGTCTAAACGCTCTGATACATCACTGTCTGTGTTTAGTCTCCCGCACAATAGCGTTTGCTTCTGAAAATCTGACTGGAGCCAGAGTTCGCAACGGCCCATTGGTGGCTCAATGGCGTGTAAAAACAGAAACAGAATAGTGAGCTGTGAGGTGCCATGCTCGCTTCCCATGGTGAAATACATTTCATACTTTGTAGCACATCATTTCCAGTGATACTGGATTGTGTTTGTTATCTGAGCTCTACTCCATCAACTCACTCGACAGTCTGAGAAATCTTTCTGTATGTGTCTCCATCACCATTCACGACACCAAACAGATGTAGAAGTGTTGCAGAAGTGATAAGCCTATGGATGATTTCACAAAATTTGGCATGAAACGGAAGTTGCGAAAGCTTTTTCTCCCCTATCGTGATGTATATCTGAGTGAAACGGCTTCTTGAACAAGAACAAATGTAAGGCGGGGCTTGATTGTGTCCATGAAGAATCGATTGGAAGGTTGTGGTTTGCAATTGGTGGATCTAATGTGAGTGACAGGTAAAACCTGGCTGATAAATGTAAACAATCTTGGGTGGTCTGCGATACTTTCTGACTGTGCTGAACAATGCATATAATAAAGCCATAGCCTTATTTGCAGAATTCCTTTAGCTAATCAGGTGCTTAACAATGCATGCAAATAAACAAACCTATTAGTCTGGTGCAGGTTATTTTTAGTGTTGCGCAGAACTACTGTATGCATGTGAAGCCGCAGTGGCTTTCGGAATCATGAAAAGATGAAAAGACCCACACATAAAAAGTTCGGAAGGATAAAATTATTAATCCACAATTCCATTTTGAGCAGCAAAGTCTTTTTTGGCATTAAACCATATCAGAATCTATAATAAGTTATTATGAAGCTACTGTGGCTGACTTTTACAAATGAATATTAGGTCCAGCTTATTGCAAAATCCGACTTTGTGTCCTTTCAGTTTGCGGATGGCCGCATTAAGCATTCATGGCTTAATGCATAATCACATTATGCATTACACTGCTGTGATGCTCGAGATTAAAAGTCAAACACTTTCCCAAATTAGAGGCGACGAAAGTTATAAACACTTTTCGCTGTCATTGTGCAAGCACCTCGGGGAGACACTGATGTGTGCAATATGTTTACCTTGAGCTGACTGCCCCCCTGTTTAATATTCAACAAATCTCATTTGCGAAGCACAAGATAGCACCTGTTCTACTTGGGTTAGCAGACTGTTGTCAGAAATTATAAGCTTTGGGGAAATATATGAACCGAAGCACTGACAAGGAAGGAACAGCTTATTGCCCTGAAACACTTTAAGACCTCGATGAGACTTTAAGCGTTGGATGATGTACAGGAAGTCTACTATTTAAACGAGTATTACGTCCATAATCCACTGAATTAAAGTAAAGCCAAGCTCGCTAATTAGTCCTATATCCAGTGTGTGAATAAGGCGTGAATCCTGTTCTTTGGAAGTTTTCAAACTGGGAAGTTTCTCCCTGTGGCTAACTTTGCAGTTCCCTGTTTCACTTTGCTCGCACATCAAAACTTTCTTAGAAGGTTCTTTGACTTTGTAAATCTCCCATGTGTAACGCTTCGGGCACGTAGTTAGATGGGTTTGGCTCTTTTTATGTGCACGTCTCGTTGTAATGTGTAGGATAAGGATCATTTAGCTTTGGAATTTGTTCACTTTTCTTGTGTAGTCTTTCATGCTCACTTTGAGTGAAATGCTGCTAATTATTTCCATGCAGGTTGAATTGGGCGACGCATTTAATTGTGTGCTAATTTTGCATGATGACCGAGCTGTACCTTCCAGAGTTTTTTTTTTATATATACCTTGGGAGTCTTAATCTAGTTCTCAGTTGCTTTATTTAAATGTCAACTTTGTCTTTTAGATCATCGTATGAGTAATTATACACTCCCATTCAAAAGTCTGTGGTTTACCATACCATTACAATCTAATTTTTTGGAAATTCAACAACAAAAAATGGTTTATATATTAAATAACCACCAGTGTGGGGTCATATTTCTGGAAAAGCCAGTGAATTAAATGCAACAAATGTAAAAAAAAAAACATGCATGCATGCAAACCAACAAAATTAATATATAAGAGTCTGGCTTTAGAACAAAAACATTATTTTTCACATTTCATACTTGAGATACTTTTGCATTTACATACTTTCACATAATATTCCTAACTAAATTCTTACTGCAAGAGCTGCATTTTTATTGAATTTCAGTAGACTGAAATGTTGATGTCAGTTTACGTATAATCTCTTTGCTGTCTTGGTGAAACTGTTTGATTATTTAAAGTCCCCCTTGTGGTGAAAATCAAGCTTTTAATGTCGTTTATATGTCTATGTGGTGTGTTTAATATGCTTTAAGACAAACCATGTGCAAATTTATAAGTCAACACCATTGCTGAGTATTTTCTCCTTAAAACTCTCAAAAGCTAAACACGGTTTGAAATCGCTGGTGTTTCTGACGTCACAAACTACCTTGTAACCAATCAGAACAAAGTGCGGATCTCTGAGCTGCTGTGAGTGAGTGGAGGCGGGGCTCATTTGCATATTCATAGAACCACGTATACTAAATGGGGCAAGGGTGTAGAGTTACATTCAAGCTATTTTAAGTCAGCTTTTACAAGGAAAAAAACATTTAAATATGTTATTTTGGTGATCAAAGATGAGTTTTAAGGGATATAATTATTGTAGGGGGACTTTAAACTGTCTCATTTGTAATTTTCACCTCATGTCTATCACTTTTAGATATTATGTTTTAAGGGACAGGCATTACTGTATTATGCGGTCTGCATGGTTAAAAAATAAATAAATAAAGCAATAGGAAACGGAAGATGTAGGCCATTATGCAAGCTTCCCGCTTATTAGATCTCAAGAGAGCTTCCCAAATCAAGCCATAGTGAGGTGTTTACAAGGCCAAAGCACCTACTGCTGTTGTTCTTGATTACACTGATTGTGTCTAATTGACAGATTTATGTGGCCTGAGTGTCTCTCGTTCAACCTGTCCTCTCGTGGCGAGGTCAATTTGTTTATTAGCCATCTCTCAGCATGCTGGCCAGGGAAATCAACTGATGTGGGGCTTCACCACTGAATTCTGCTTGTTGAAATTGAAGCCTTGGCTCCAGGTAACCAGAGGTGTTTAGATGGCTGCAAACAGAGCAGCTGTTCATGCAGAGGGCTTGACAACTGAAAGTGGGAAATTGTGCATGATGGGAACTACAATGACAATACAATGACAGTCGTGGTGTACAATTCATATTTACTTTAAAAAAAAAAAAAATCTGCATTTTTTTTGCTCCAACTCCAGCTCCAATTTTTTATTTATTTTTTTCTGTTGAGATGTTCTTTTCCATAAAGTGAAAGCGGATGGATGGATGGACAAACTATCAAACAAATAGATATATAAATATTAACACTTTACAATAAGCTTACATTTGTTTACATTAGTTTACTACATTAGTGAAAATGAGCTAACACACAAAAAAAATGCATTAATTAGTCTCAGTTTATGTTACTAATACATTATTAAAATCAAAAGTTGTATCTGTTAACATTAGTTGATGAACCTTAACTAACATAAACTAAGAAGTTACATTTTTACTAATTAATGTTAACAAAGATTAATGAGTACTGTGACAAATGTATTGCTCATTGTTAGTTAATATTTAATGCATTAACAACTGGAAACTTATTTTAAAGTGTAACGAAAAAAATAAATAATAGGTTAAATCAAATGATACTACATTTTAGAGCTGATTTACATTAAATATTGTAATATAAATAAGCATTTTCACTCAAAACATTGAAAGTAAAAGTTGCCTGCTGGAGTTTGTTGATGCCTCATTACTGTAATGTGAAGAAAATAATAATAATTTACTGTCACCTTTCATGTTCTTGTTTCATGTCTGTCATGTGATCCCTGTTCTAGTCATGTGATCTGCCATGTGTTCTGTGTTGTCATTGGTTAATTTCTTCATTGTACACAGGTGTCCCTTGTCTAGTCATTAGTCTTGTGTATTTAACCCTTCATGTGTCTTTAAGTATTGTTTGTGTAACCATTGTTTGGTAAGCTTCGTGTTCGTGTTCTCGGCCATGCTTGTGTTTTGTTTGTGCACATTTTTCTAAATAAACTGCACTTGGGTTCTCTGTAAAGGCCATTGCACACTGAGTCCGAAATTCGCAACCGAAATTTCCGCACGTAAAAAAAAAAAAAAAAAAAAAAATCGACCTCACGTTATGTCAATCACGCTTGCACACTGTCTACGAAGCTTTCGTACGTAATAAAAAAATTCGGATCGGGATCGGGTTCGATTTTCTTCGTTTTTCGCATCCACAGCCAGTATTTTGAGAGTTTTTTTGACAATTCAGAGCCACCGTACAAGTCTCGCAGCACAAAGTAGCCTACTGTATGAAAAACAAAATGCGGATTACAAAGACACTGAATAAAATATAACCTGATACAGCTGTTCTGTCTGCCCAGCGCTTCCGCCAGCCGTGTGTGTGTGTGTGTGTGTGTGTGTCCATAGACATACTGCCAGTCTCGGATCACGGAAATTGGTGGTCTTCTTTTTAATATGTGGCTCCAGTATCGCTAGCAAAGCATCAAACTGTTCCACTGACATTCTGAGGTAAATTTTGAATCGCTCGGGATAATTTCGCATCTCCTTCCTCTCGGCGCAATCTCAGGATTGGATGGACCCAATATTTCCTCTTTCTTTTTCTCTTTTTAAGAAGAAAGAGGGCAACAAAATCATCCTCACTGCTTGACGAATCCATTTAGTATGTTTTGCGTTTTTTTTCGCAAAGGTTTAATAAATATGCATCGGACTCAGTGTGCAAGGTTTCTGTGTGTGACGAATTTTAAGGCTGACAAACACAAAAAAACGCATACGAAAATTTCGGACTCAAGGCCATTGCACACTGACGCCGCCTTCACACTGGCAGTTGAAATCAGCTCCGTAATACGCAATACGCCCCCAGCGGACGTCGTACTACACCGTTGAAAAGCTTCGGAAGCGAGTAGAACAAAAATGGCGGAGAGATTAACGGTTGATTTTGTCAGTGTCAGAATGTACAATTCTGTATGATCTCTCTGTTGAGGGGGTTAGAGACAGGCTGCTGCGTGGAGGAAAGTTCCCCAGGATGTTGACATGTCAGGTCGGCTAAATGTGATATAGTGGTATATAGGGCTTTTAATTGTATTAACTGCCCTAATAACGTTAGAAAATCATGAAAATAAAAAAATGACATGACAACTTATCGTTATAAAATCATTGTTTATTTTATTAAAAGTTAAGAATTCAGGTTTGTTTATCAGTACCATAGCAACGCTAACTTCCGCTGGAATTGTCGGATAGGAACCGTCCGTAGCTTTTCGCAAGAGTTCAATTTTTTTAACGCATCCGGATGACCAACGGACACGATTTTTTTCGCACCGCACTCGTTCGGACCCGCTTCGGACCCATTCGCATGCGGTCTGCGAATCTCCATAGGAAATGAATGACTTCCGGTCGTTTCGTAGCCGTATCGGAGCTGATTTCAACTGCCAGTGTGAAGGCGGCGTGAGTCCGAAATTCGCATCCGAAATTTTCGCACGTAAAAAAAAAAATTCGACCTCACGTTATGTCAATCACGCTTGCACACTGTCTACAAAACTTTCGTCCGTAATAAATTCGGATCGGGTTCGATTTTCTGCGTTTTTCGCATCCACAGCCCGTATTTTGAGAGGTTTTTTGACAATTCAGAGCCACCGTACAAGTATCGCAGCACAACCCAGACAGCAACACGTGGCAGTACACGTGGATTCCACACGGCCGAGATGTGGGCCGGATCTGGGCCGACACTATGTTGCTGTCCGGGAAAGTACTGTATGAAAAACAAAATGCGGATTACAAAGACACTGAATAAAATATAACCTGATACAGCTGTTCTGTCTGCCCAGCGCTTCCGCCGGCCGTGTGTGTATGTGTGTGTCCATACTTTAGACATTGGCTACTGCCAGTCTCTGTTCAGGATCGATTGGTTCACGGAAATTGGTGTCTTCTGTTTAATATGTGGCTCCAGTATCGCTAGCAAAGCATCACACTGTTCCACTGACATTCTGAGGTAAATTTTGAATCGCTCGGGATAATTTCGCAACTCCTTCCTCTCGGCGCAATCTCAGGATTGGATGGACCCAATATTTCCTCTTTCTTTTTCTCGTTTTAAGAAGAAAGAGGGCAACAAAATCATCCTCACTGCTTGACGAATCCATTTTGTATTTTTTGCGTTTTTTTCCGCAAAGGTTTAATAAATACGCATCGGACTCAGTGTGCAAGGTTTCTGTGCGTGACGAATTTTAAGGCTGACAAACACGAAAAAACGCATACGAAAATTTCGGACTCAGTGTGCAATGGCCTTAACTGAGTCCACTGGAGGCAAGTTGCAGAGAACCAACATGACAGACATGAAACAAGAACATGAAACAAAACCAAAACGTGACAATCATATACATTTAATGAGAGACATTGTTTAGAATTATAGGAATAAATAATCAAAAACAAAAAAAAAAAGGTATCATGAGACTTGTGATGCAAAACAGCTTGCAAAATATAAATTCTCATTTTTCTCTTTTGTTTTAGGGGTTTACCATGACTCAGCTGCTGTGAGATTTAAAGGGCACCAGTTATGCAAAATTCACTTTTACCGTTTTTTTTTTTTTACATAACTTTGTGTCTGCAGTCTGCTCAACCTAACCCACAAAAAAAAAAAAAAAAAAACTTACAGACAAATATATTAAGGCATAATTTTGTAATGAAGCTTTAAAAGGAATCGCTAAAGCAGGACCTTATATAATTTAAGATATTATTACTGCAGTTTTCTCTAAAGCTATGTGCATTGTGAGAAGCACTATTTAGAGTAAATTTAATTAACTTGACTTTCTCTGGTTTAGCAGGGATATCTGTGTACACAGTTCTGGTGATTGTTCTTAACTGTGCTGTTCATTGTGTAACATGCTCTTCCTCTCTGCAACGTGTGTCCTCATCCCTCTACTGACTGAGTGCTGCAGTCAGTGTGTGAAGAGTGTCCTTGCTCTGCCCTGATCGTTTGTAATGTTGTAGAAACCTGTCTGTATTGATCGTGTGTGTATTCCTGTGCTGTCATGGCTGCGTGATGCCCCCGTGTTGTCCTTCAGTACAGACAGTGCGAATCGGCCTGTGTGACGTCTGCTATATTGCTGAAGTACTTCTGTGGCTTGTTTTGTGTCTCCTTCCATCTTCCGGGTGAACTGAACGGGAACTTTCAGTGGATTGTGAGGTATTCGGATTGCCAGCTTTCATTTACACTCTTGGCTAGTTTTACTGGCTGTTGGAAATCTGATCAGAAGTTAGCCAGAGTCCAAAATGAAAACTTGCCAAGTGCCTAATGTGGACAAAATTGACTTTGGCAAGTAAATAAATCAGTTGGTAAAAAAAAAAAAAAAAAAAAAAAAAACACAGCGTAACATACCCAAACTCCACCCAAGAGTTTCCTCTTTTATTATCATTTACAATGGAAAATATGTCACATGTTTGGGGTCAGTGATTGATAGTAATAATGTTTCTTGAGCATCAAATCATCATATTAGAATGATTTCTGAAGGATCATGTGACACTGAAGACTGGAGTAATGATGTTTAAAATTCAGCTTTTCATCACATGAATAAATTACATTTTACAGTATATTCAATTTCAAATAGAAAAAGTTATTTTAAATTGTAATAATATTTCACGTTATAACTGATTTTACTTTTTTATTTTTTTATTTGAATGAATGTGGCCTTTGTGAGCTTTTATGTATATGGATATGGATATGGGAGATAAATAAAAAAATGCATTTTGGGAAATAGTAAATTCCTAAATGTGAGATTTAAATGCTGCATTTAATTTAATATGTAATATAGTACATGGACATATGCATGTTTCTCACATGGGTTTAATTAAGCATTGATGTTCAGTTGGAGCCCCTGGCCCTTAAAAATTGAACGCTGAAATCAGAGAAAGTTTCTTAATTAAGACACGTCTTGTAATGAAGTGAACCCTCATTTCATATTATACTCTCTTTACCATCACGATCGCCACAGCGCATTGAATATTTAAATGTGTAATGTGTAGAAGTAGTCATATTTGTTTATGGTCATTGTCCTAGAAACTATCCTATTCATCTGACTTGTACTCTTGGACAGAGGAAGGTGAACAGAGTGGCAAAAACGCCACTCAAAACATGTAATGTAATAGATCTGCTATGCTGCTGCTGTTGTTGGTTATTGCTGCTGCTGTGCGGGACTTGCTACTGCCAATACACACACGACACGCTGCTGCTGTACAATAATATAGCATACGTGAATTACCTGTAGCAGATCTATACAGGTGGAGCTGGGGAAGGAGAAGGGTTTCTGAAAGCGCACTGCACTGCTACAGCAAACGCTGACCAAATATTTGAAGTTTGAGCAGTGAGCTCATTGGCTACTGATACAGCAGGAACCAATCAGCTGCTCCCAATAGAGAATGATGTGATCACAAGCAGAATTAACTAATAACCTGTTAGCCTGCGCCATCTAGAGTTTCATGACAGAACTCTGTGTTTTCTTACACAATTTCACTTATAATGTTAAGTTCATCTTTTTTAAGGATGTTTAGATATTATATTACATTTTTAATGTAACATTACTGTGTAGTTTTGACAGCTTATGTTTAAATATTTGACTTTTTAAGAGTTATAGCAAGGTTACATCTCACATGCCTATTTCATTATGATTATTACGCTGCTAGATTACGTGCTATATTCAACCTGCTGTGAAGTGTTCAGAAATATCTCTGCATATTGATATTGACATCATCTGAAGATCCAAGACTTGACAGGATCCTTGGAAACAATGTAAATATTGCATTGGAGCGACGTTTCGATGGTTGACAGATAAGCACCTCAATAATGATTCCCTTAATGAGACACGTATTTAATGAATTCATTGAACATGTTTATTTATTCTGTTATCTTGAGATATAAGTGTGTGTGTGTGTGGTATTCTGTGTGTTTCTAGTCACGTGAAGTAAACCAGAAGCCCAGCCAGACTAGAGTTCTCCACTCACCAGCTGATGAAATTAAGTTCACTGGTGCACAGAAGAATTCTGAATGCATGGATCAGGAATTCCATGAAATACCACTGAGGTCCCGGTGGACCCGTGTGTTTGGGTTGACACAAGGAGACCGATCTGTTCTCTACGAGAGAGAGTCAAAGAGCAAACCTGTAGAGTTCCATGTCTGCCTATCACTGTCTTTAGGGATGTATTGATTCAGGGACGATTGGCAGGAAAATGGTGAATTATATATAGTTCTCCAGGGAATTCTGTTAAAGCACAAGGTTCCACACAGTTTTATACCTGATAGTATTTGAAAAATGCAGGACACACACATATATATACATATATATATATATATATATATATTTTTTTTTTTTTTACTGTGTGTGTGTTATTATTAATAGTTAATAAAGTAGTTGTTAAGTTTAGGTACTGGGTAGGATTAAGGGCTGCAGAACAAGGTCATGCAGAATAAGGCATTAATATGTGCTTTATGAGTACTAATAAACAGCCAATATCTTAGTAATATGCATGCTAATAAGCAACTAGTCCATAGTGAATGGAGCTCAATTTTGGCAATAGAGTAAATATACTGAATTGCCGTTTTCATTTGTAACTGTAACACAAAAACAAAACAAAAAAAAAAAACTGTAAAATTGTTTATATGTATTTATTTGTTGATTCAGTTATTTATGCAGTTTCAGTTATTATTATATATATTATATAATATATTTATTATTATTAATAATAATATTTCTTTATAAAACATGCGGAAAAAAAGAAAAGAAAAAAAAAACATTAAAAATGGTTCATTTTCTTTATGCAAAATATAGTTTCCTTCTTTCTTGTTAATTTTGAGGTGAAATAGGGACCGGAAATTTCCTGACCATTTTTGTGAGATTCACCCAACTAAAGGCTTTTTTTTTCTTTTTGTGTGTTTCAGCCCTCACAAGAGTTCACAATGCAGTGCTAATTTAATAAACTTCATGAATCACTTCTGAGACCTTTACCATCTCCCTAACATGTCTCTGTTCTCCGGGTCTCTGCCTTCATTTTGCACTTGATGCACCATTAGCCAGACTTCTGCCAGGTCCTGCACTTAACTACTATCTCCAATATAGTCTAGAGACAGGGCGAAAATTAATATGAGACTTTGAAATATTTGGCAGGTTAGTTATGCACATAGGCCTATAAATAGTGAATCATGCATTAGAATATTGTTGAGAGCTCAAATTCCACCCATCGAATTTGTTCAAATTAAATAAACGTTTTAAAAAAAAAAATTCTCTCACAGTTCTGCCATGCGAGAGATATTAAACTTATTTACATGAATAAACAATGACAGGATAATTGATTGTGTGGCATTTTATTCACTTTGCGGCACTTGCCCGAACCAATGGATGCATTTAACAGGTTCATGATCATACATAATTCATAACTTAATCATTTACAGTTGATGAGGGCTTAATAAATTAAACTCATTTTCCATTGGCATTATAATACTCTTTAGTATATTTCATGGCACAAACATGCATCCTAATTTAAATGTAATGACATGGAAAACAAACACATAATGTTGATTTGTTCTGTTTACCCGCTTTCTGTGTTGTACACACACTCACTGTATCAATTTCAGCAGAAAACAATGACATATTTGAAGGTCAATAACCTCATTGGCAATGGCATTGCTTTAGAAGATAAACAGACCCTAAGGAAGATAACTGTAATAATGACTGTGTGAACTGGCCTTTAATCATGACTCTTTACTCACTGATTTACTAATGGCATCAGTGTACTCATCTCAGAAATTACATTAATTTTGTAGAGAATAGAGACGTCCTTTAAGATGGCTCCTGTCGGTTTACGGGCTTTACACGGACTTGAGAACGCACTCCATGACATATTATTGTGAGATATAGAGTGAAAACCTGATTTTCACCACAGGGGGTGAAACTCCATAGGTAACATGATGGTGGGCCTAAGATGAAGCTTCTCTATACTTCATGTGACCTGATAGTATATTTCAACTGAAATACTGCAGGTAGTTATACTCACACGAGAGCTCTTGTTTTCCAGATATTGAAACGGACTCTTACTTGACCTGAGACTGACTGGGTTTATGCATTCCCCGAGCATACGGTGTATAATGTGTTGCGTGTTCATTCTGCACACGTTGATGTTCTCCGTCAGTGTCTGGATAAACTCTTCAAAGTCGGAAGGTTTCGCTTCACCTCAGCGGGGAGGCATCCATCCGAATGATCCTCATTTTGCATGCCTATCATCTTTGAACAAGTGCAATGTGAACATTAATTGCCCGCATCAACATTGATTAAGTTCCACAACATCGCTCTCAGCACTTGACTTCACATTAAAGCTTGGCAAGAAATCGGCAAGCATATCGTCCAATACTCAATGCACGTAGACATGGAGATCCTTATGTGAATTAAGTCATCCAGAAAGAGATTGGCCAGGGATTGTTTGTCCCAATTGTTGAATTAAAATCTGTTTTGCTTTAAAATCCCATTGGAGAAAGCAGTGATGGCGATAGGAATGTATAAGATGTGTTTTGACAATAAGGTCAGCTTGTGATTAAGCAGGAATTGGATTGGACTGGTCATCGGATGCCTTCACAATCATTTGAATGGGATGCCATTGAAGATGTTTCCAAGTGTCTGTAGAAAACCGCAGATTTCAAAGACCTACTTCTGTCCTAATCCATTTATTCAGAGCATTAAACACATTTCCGGCCTTAAGTTCAAACAAATATTACCTTAACTAAGGGGCGAGTGTGATGCTTGATCTTTAATACATTAAAGACATAGCAACTTCTTTGAAAAGTTAAAAAGTCCATATGATAGGCCTAGAAAAGAGCATAAGAGAAGGACGATGGGATATTACCGGTGGCATTTCGAGGATTTTTCAAAGAGGGGCCAATAAGTGCGAAGAGGGCCAAAATTAATATTTCATTTCAATATGATTCTGTGTTCTTTATTGACTCAAGACCTCATCATTTTTTGAAATGGTATTTCCAAGGTTGACAAATGTAAAGTTTAATAAGCTAAATTAATTTAAGAAATAAACACATTCCTAATTTAATTATTTTAATTATTTATCAGAGGTTTATAATGAATAAAAGGTCCAATATCCATAAGGCATTCCTGCAGCACTCTATGCAGCATTGTGTGGTTTCCATGCATTTTATTTCATTTAAAGCATATTTAGATGTTATTTCATTTTCATTTGTTTAAACGTTTCAAGGAGCATTTTTTTTTTTTTTTTTTTTATTAAAAGGCAGCTAAACGCCTATATATAAAAGCTCTGAATTAAACTGGCCTGTAAGGAAATAAATGCTCGACAAAAAAAAAAAAAAAAAAAAAAACATTCACTCAAGAATTGCTTGTAATTTTCACAAATTATTACAAAGAAACAGCAAGTTACACATTAAATAAATGGGTAAACAAACAGTTGATGGTCCCATTTTCCATTCCGTAGTATGGGGGGAAAATACTATGGAAGTCAATGGGGCCCATCAATTGTTTGGTTACTGACATTCTTCAAAGCATCTTCTTTAGTGTTCATCAGAATAAATAAATTCAGACAGGTTTGGAACAACTCGAGGTTGAGTAAACGATGACAAAATTTTCATTTTTTGGTTGAACTATTCCTTTAAGTATGAGCAAATGCAACTGATTAAGAGTCATTGAAATGATCTCTTTTACCGTTTATCGTAAATGCTTAACTGTAAACGCACGAGTGTGACGGCTCTGTGTACGTACAAGAAGATTTGTTCCCGTAGAGTAAATTAGCTTTATACTAAGGTTGACAACTCTTGCAGAAAAGCTGCTGACGGCTTTGTTGTGCGATGTACCATTGGAGGATTTGAAGAAAACAGCCATCCCTTTGTTTGGCTTCCTTTAAATACTTGACCCAAGAAATCCCGAGCTTTCTCCGGGTCTTAAGCAATGCCTGCAATAACCCTTGGCATGTTATCCAGAACAAAGTAAATCTCTTTACACTAGTTAGTCTTTACTCCTATAAACAGCTCAAGCTGGCACAGCACAAAGTGACATATTGGCAATTTTTCCAGTTCGGAGGTCTCAGATTTCCCAATTTTCAATTGTGCTGTAATAAAAATCTATTTGGCGGCTAAAAGAGGTTGTATCCCGCTTTTTTTCTCACCGGCTGAGACACATGCTGGGGTATAAAATACGTATAATTTTCACCCCCAAAACCATGTTGCCATTTTGGAGGACAGCTGAATGTGAATCATTTATGGGATATGGGTTGAATCAAATCATTTTAGATAACCTCTCCACTTCAGAATATGCCTTCCACACTTTTCTTTTCAGGCTGAATAAGCGAGTGGGAATTTGAGGGAGGGATGGAGAAAGTGAGTGCTAGTATCTGTTGTGCCGTGTAAGGTTCACGGTCGAGAGTGATGCATATTAATGCAAACAATGTGAAACGAATGAATATCTAAAATATGCTGATCGGAATATCTGGGCAGCATCCGAAGGAAAGAGCCTTTTCCATGCATAATTCAGCAACGGCGTTCTGGAAAAACACATTTATGTAAATCCAAAGTGAGATAATATGGCAAAAGCAAATGTTAATTCACCTTCCGACAATTTATCTGTGGAAATGATGAGGTACCCTGTGTTTCGCCGAAGTCACGGAGTGTTGGAAAGAAATTAATCGGAAAAGTAAGCGTATATGGGGGAAGCGTGTTGTGAATTCAGACGGCGTTTGAGGTCAAGGCATGTTTGAATCCATTGGATTCTGCTTGATGATTGCGGGAATTCTGTACGGAATGTTTAGAGCGTGAGCGATGCTTAAAATTACAAGTTAATTTGGACTCGCCAATGAAGTGCACAGCGGACAACACAACATGTCATAAATTGCTCTGACATGATCAAATTAGTTGCAATGGATTGATTGATGCATGCTATTTTGGATACTATGATTCATATTATAAACTAAACTATAATTTTGGCAGTGTGGAGAGTTGTGCTATGATTTGTTGCATCGTGAAACTGTGGGCAATCCATCGATCGATCCATTCATTCATTCATCCATCCTCCCATCCATCAATCCATCCTCCAATCCATCAATCCATCCTCCAATCCATCCATCCATCCAATCAAACTGAAAATCAAACTTTTATTTCATTTCTACCCTCAACATCTGTTGTTTTTATTAAAGAACATACAGTTCTTGACCGTTCAGAAATCTAAAAATGAATTGTGGCTGGTTAATGTAATACATCTCCCAGTTTGTGTTAATACATTTTTTTTTTTTTTGAAAACAAGCAGCTTTGTAATAATTACTACAGAAATGCTAGAAGAAATTGTATGAAGAAGCCTTCGATTATTGTGTTGGACAATGGCGGCCTTCAGATTAAATAGGTTTAGAACTGCTGAGTCTCATAAATCTTAGCAAAAAAAAGAACAAGAGCACAGTGTGACTTTTTAAATGTGTGTTATTGTGAATTCTTCCCTTCAGTGATTTCTGCTGCTGGTTCATCATGATACATACAAATTATTGCAATGCAAGTTTAAAATGTTTATTTAAAGCAGTCAAACACAAGCTAAACCTGCTCATCAGGACAAATAGTAACTCTATTGCGATGCAGGACTGTCCCGATGGAATGACGACAACACTTTTTTTTTTTCTTTCTGAGATCGCTTATGAGGCCTAAACTCAAGTGTAAAAGATGGCGATTCACCCCTGAATGGATGTCCTCATCCCCAGGAGTTCATCACACCCATCAGGGTTTTCTCGAGCAGGACGTACAACTTGTCACCTGATGAGCAATTTTCATGGTTGATGGGTAATAAATGCTTGAGCATTTCACACCATTTCCCTTTAATGATTTGCACCTGCACGGCCTCTCAAGCGGCACTGACTGACAGACGTGGCGTCATTCAGACGCAGTTCTCTCTGTGTTATTAAAAACATGTGTAGGCATTGTCAGCTTTATTTAAACACAGTGATCAAAAATAATAAAGTCAATTAGGAATACGTGTACAATCATGACATAATACAAGACTATTAACATCAATTCCACCTCACGATTTGTATAACGTTTTTTTTTTTTTTTTTTGCTAATGTTTTGAGGATTAAAGACCAGATTACGTTTAACGAACATTCTATTGACATTACTGCAAGAACGTTTGTTCATAACTTTCAGAGAATATTGGCAGAGTGTTAGCTAAAGTTTTGAGAATGTTCCCTGTTCGCTGGATTATTTCCTAAGCTTCTATGGATAAACATAATGCCCAGCCTGCTCTTTGATAGATGCGTCCCGTCCCAGATGATGGTCTTTCTTCCTCCCACCATGTAATGAAAAAGTCTCCCTCGATTGACTTGTTTTGCTCACTGGAGCTCTAATTAAGAACAGGGCAGGGTGAGCAGAAGAAAACAACAGGCGAACCTATGTTGTGTTTCCTCCTGTGGTTCATACTAATACAGATGGCAAACGCAATGAGTGTGTGTGAGTCTGTGAGAGAGAATTGCTCGTACTGTTTTTTGCTGTATGTACACTTTTATAAAGTGATGTTAATAATGTAAAGTTTTAGGGGAAGGGTCACAGTTTGTACAAAAAATCATTATATATATATCCCCATAAAACATGTAAAACCAATGTGTGTGTGTATGTGCGTGCGTGCGTGCGTGTGTGTGTGTGTGTGCATGTATTTGCCTCAGGTCAAAAGGATGAGTTAAGGCCAATGGGACTTTTCAAAAATTCTGTTTCCATCAATAACAGCCGATCTTAGGCATCCAACGGGTTGAAAACCTCAGCCCACTGGTTAAATCTGTAGAGACACCAAAATGATCGATAAAAGTGTGAGTATCTATATAATTTATCTGCGCGCACAGAGATCTTTTACCTTGTGGTATGAGAGGTGGTGCACACGTGGGCGAGAAAGAAGATGGTGAATCATTCATCACTATATGAACCCTGGACTCAATTAGTAACACTAGTCCGGTAGAATAGATGATTCCCTCCTCTCATCATAATTTTATAAGTGAAGGACCAGGAGACCTTGTATCTTTGTATTATGTATGGCAGTAAACTCGCTGAGCATATGAACTCAATGCAGTGCCAAAGAATGACTTAATTTAATTATTAGGCAATATGAGAACACTTAAGCGTGTAATAAACTTCATATAAGTGTGGAAAAAAAATATCTGCGTACATTAGCTGATGCAATAAATGGCCTCCTATATTTCACGTGAAATCCTTTGCACAAAAATGAATGGTCAGTGTTTAAGATTGTCAATAATTTATGAATAATAAGTCAAAAGACTTTTTTAAAAATGTATTATGATGTCCCTTTTTATGACAACATTAGTCCCACTTCTCGAAATTCCAGTATGCTTTATATTCTAAATTGCACAAAGGTCAAAAGGTCAGCACTGAAAATATTCTTCTCTCACTCTCACATTCATGCACTCACGAGGGGGTATATAAGATGGCACACATGCCCACTCTGCTGAAACATTATTCCTCTACTGTGCTGTCCATCACGATCTCTCATGCAGTGTCAGCGAGGACGGTTCCTCTTCTTTCTGTTGCGTGTGGGCAGTGCTCCATTGTGTTCTGGCCCTGATTCAAGAAAAGCAGCTTAGAGGAGCTCAGCAGATGATGCTCGAGGTCATTAATTAACACATCAACTGTTATTAGCTTTATAATGATGCTGGGTGGGCATCCATGCCATTATGATTACCAACCATGGGCCGGTTAATCTGAGCACTCAAGGGGGATTGATCTACATGGGGTGTAACTTGGATGTGGATGTGGCAACCTGACTGTTGCAATCTTGTGTGTAATTGCAAACTGTATTTATAGCGCTATCATTTTTCGTAGAAAGTGGCAAGGAGAAACCATGAGCTCATTAACATATGACGAACCATATTTACATATCGAAACCTGTTCTCTGTGAAGCAACAACTGTAGCAACAACTC